>NW_027132635.1:0-45922 GCF_026122565.2 Emydura macquarii macquarii | reverse complement strand
AAGCTATCATGACAATATTACCCTCTAAGTTACTGTACTTGAAAATACTTTCACAATGACACTAAATGTGACCTCTGTAAATAAGTACGTTCTAATCACCTCCAATTCCGCAGCAATTTATCCACATATGTAGACTCCTGACATAAGGGGTCAATTATCAACAATTCTTCTCTTTCCATCAATGCTATCTGTCAGTGTAAATACAGATACATTTGGTCTTGGTAATATCAGTATTTCAACAAATCTATAATGCTTTGTGAAAAAAGTAATTCATGATTTCCTCACTTACACTGTACCAGTAACACTTTTGAGAAAATAAATCTTTTGCATTCCCTCATGGAAAATGGTATAGACCATGTTTGTAACATTTACATTCAGAACATCATAACCCTCTCTGCACAATATCATTTTTAAAAAATCAATCCTCTGAATTTCCCCACCTCCACTGAAGTTCAAGTTTAATAAATTGCAAAGGAACTTATTGAAATCACACAGTTCAGAGTATATCACTGCTAAAAGCAGTATCTGAAATTTGTAGCGCAGTAGCTGATCTACAGCAGACTATCCCAAATTCTAGCAAGGAAAAACATCTTACCATAATGAGCCAATGCTTTGCTTCGTTGTAAGGAAGCAACACTATACTCATTCTGCAACATAACATTAGAATTTAGGTTTCTTCAGGCTGGTCTTAACTGAGTTTAACAAAATTTACTTTTCCCATGTCGGTCACGCAACATAGCTACTATTTACCTTCTTCAGATGCATTTTTCCTGCTCTGCCTGATAGAATGCTAGTGGAAATGACTGATGAGATGGCTTGTACCTGTTGACACTCAAGAAGATTTATGAAATGCATTGCTCATTGTAGCACACAAACAACATACTGCAGTTCATTCATTCATTCATACATACATACATGCAAGCGATCATTACTCTTACAAATACTTGATGTAAGACCTTAGTAACCACTGTACTTGGCAATGTTGAACTTAGAGCCACAGTTTATGTGAAACATACAGTGCCATTTGTTATGTCAAAGATTTTACGTGCGATATACACCTCTAAATACTTGTGAGTACATGTTTGACAGCAACAAGTACATTGAAGGTGTGGAAGTACAGTTTCATATGCACACTTTGAGGATACTTGGACTTCAATTGCTCTTTTCCTCACGTTCAGCAGATATTTTTAAGATCGATAGTCACATTTCCATGCGCTGTCTATATAAAGTGTCCTACCTTTGCACTTGTGTCCTTGACCACACAAAAGAAATACGCATCGATAACCTAAAAAATACGAACAAAGGATAGGTAAAAACACAATAACTTTTTCAGCATTCATGCAGTAAACCTACATTTTTTCTGCTATTTTAAATTACCTCATCAGCCAGCCATTCTCCTGGCTTCAGGCCATGAAATGAACTGCCAAATAAACTTATATTTCCCACTTTGGCCTCCAGTCGGCTTCCGTCATGGTGGGTCTGTATTATTCGTACTAAAAAAAAAAGGTTACACATACTTCATGCGTGTTTATAGGTCCCTTTGTCTCCATCCCACCATAGTGAATGCTGCCATTATTAACTGAAAATAGTAATCTCAGTCCAAAGCAAGCATCTTACAAAATAGTTTACAACTATTGCTTGTTGTTCTTACCTTTCTTAAACCATTCTTTGTCTTCCCCAACCTCCCTAAGTGTGTCATCAATGTCACTCTCTTCGTGAATTGCGAGTGCTTGCACTACAGAATCCTCTTCTTCCATCTCAATTACCTCAACGCTTCTCGCGATGCTGCCAGCAGTGCTGAGGCATTCATCACCACTCACTTCACCAATGTCTTCTGGGGGACTCTTTCTTCCGGTGTCCTCAAGAGCAGTTTCTATTGCAATGCTTTCCTCTGATACATTATCTGTGACTAGTGGTGCAGGTCCTTTAAATGGTTTCAAGTGGCATATACTGTACATCGATCCTAAAACTTTCCCAGACATGGTTTCCAGTGTCACTCTTTTACCCACTACACTCGTAAGTTTGTATGGTCCACGATAGGTAGGTTGCAGCGATCCTCCCTTTATTGATTTCCTTCTTGCATTCAGCAACAGAACACTCTGCCCAACCTCAAATGTTGTTTTGCCATGTTTAGAAATCTGTCTTTTACTATATTGCCTTTGTTGTTTTTCTTGTGCTTCCAAAAGATTTTTCAAAGCCAATGCAGCATCCGCTTTCTTTCTGGATTCCAAATCTGCGATGTACTCTTTGTAGTCTTCTTCACTGGGTTCACTGACAGTTGGTAACTTTGCAAAATAAGGGTGATGGGGTTGTGTTTGTAAGAGTCAGACTCACAAAGTAACATATCTAAAATAAAAGTTATCGTTATTTAATATACTTACCGTGTAAGTCTCTGGGACTTGGTCTGGAAATAGCGCTTCAAAGCTATACAGTAGTCGAAATGGTGACATTTTGGTACTCATGTTTGGTTTGGATCGCAAAGAAAATAAAATGCCATCAAGATATTCATCCCAATTATTCGCAGTCCCATCAACATACTTCCGCAATGCTCTGTAACCAACGGTTATAGATTTTAATTTTTTTTAAAAAAGGCTTGCTACACTATTGAGCGCGACACGTTATACATAACAAAAAGGGTGTGAGGAGGATAGTTTCAAATTACATCATTACTATTACCATTAACCGAATGTGCAGTATGGGTGTAGCAAGGTGCTGTGGTCCTCCTCGGAGCCGGTGTCCGAGGAAGGGGCGCAACACACCTGCTGTGCAGTGTAGCCATCCAACACCGGGAAACACATTTGCAATGCAATACATAGACAGTGACAAGGTACAAGCATGCTGCAGCTTGTCGCATCGTGCGTTCTGCTTGTCTTTGGTGGTCCTATTTTTGCACTCCCCAAATTACCTTTTGATGGATTTGTTTGTGCTTTCAGCCAGACCGTTCGTTTGTGGGTGATATGGGCTGGTGAAACTACGCTCTATTTTAAATTGTTCGCACAACTTCAGACTGAACTGAAAGAGAAATAGTTAAGCCATCAAGATACATATACACCCCTTAAAAGGAGTGCTACTTTTCCTAATTGCCATTGTTCTTATATGCAACTGCTGTAGTTTCTTATCCGTGTTCTCAAAATTTGTTCCTGCAATCACATGTTGGGGATAATTTGTGGTGTGTATGAAGAGACCAAAAAACAGGGTTAATTACCAGTAACTGTTGTTCTTCGAGATGTGTTGCTCGTATCCATTCAAATATAGGTGAGTGCATGCCATCGTGCACAGCTTCCCGGAACTTTTTTCCCCTTAGCAGACCCTGTAGGGTCGGCTGCGGCGCCCCCTGGAGTACTGTGCGCATGCTACGGTATATGAGGCACCGCCAACCCTACAGGTCCTCAGTTCCTTCTTTCCACCCGTGATGGTTGCTGGAACATCTCTTGCTTCTCACTAGTACTTTACCCTGATAGAGCTTTGTTGTGCATAGTTACTTAACTGTTTTGTACTGTTAAGTGATGACTAGTTAAGTGGAGTACTTTAGGATTTAATAGGAGCCCTTAGGGGATTAGGGTGGCCGGGCCATGCCGTGTCACTTGGCTTTAAACCTTGCACCGCCTGTGGCAAGGCTTTTCCAATCAATGACCCTCATGATCGCTGCCTCAAATGCTTGGGAGAGCAGCACCGGAGGGAAAAGTACCGAATTTGCAAAGCTTTCAACCCTTGGACTGAAAAGTAGTGGGACATTCAGCTGAAAGCTATTCTAACGAAAGCGGCGCTCCGACCGGACTCCCAGCCACCTCGTTCTACCTCGGCACCAAGCGTCTCCTTGGTGCAGAGCACACCATCGGCACCGGAGTCGACTCGACATAAGGACACATCTCCGGTGCCGAAAAAGAAGAGGTGGCAGCGTGCGGAGTGCACACACCTGCACGGGCGGGGTCAAGTGTGGGGGTGCACCAGCCATGGCTCGTAGAGCATGCTCCGGTGCATGCATCTCCGTGCAGGGAGCCTCCCCCAACTCCTGGGTGTGAGGGAGTGCCCATGCAGGTGCCGTAGACACTGGAGGCTTGTCAGGAAGCACAAGCCTTGATGGCCTTGCCCATTCCTCCGCCTCCACCTCCGCCGAGGGAGAGAGGGATGGTGTCCCGGGGCAAACCCGTGCTGGGTCCCCCAGGCACCTGGTCAAAACCCCCGACAGGGGAGAAGTCTCCCAGTGGACAGTCACCGAAGGTAGAGCGTGGAAGCTCCCCTCTTAGCTCCGAGTCTTCCTTGTCTTGCCGATCCTCCACGCAGCATCGAGGACGATCCCCGGCACCAGAGGCAACACATTCAAGGCGGCGCCACTCGAGGACTGCCTTGTGGTGCAGAGACAGGTCTCGCTCCCAGTCCCTGGCACCGAGCCGTTCGTCAAGGCGGCACCGGACCCGATCACCGGCACGGAGCCCGGCAATGAAGGGCTCTTCCACCTCAGTGAGTTGCAGATCCCGGTCTTCGGTGTCGAGTTTGGCACTGCGAGGCTCCAGATGGTCTCCCAAGGGCAAGCAGCACCGCAAGTCGTCGGTGCTGAGGCAACGGACATCGTCCTCAACTTTGTCAGACCGTACTTCCTCTCGTTGGCACCGTTCGCGGTGGCACCGCTGTTCTTCTGCCTCCTCGGATTCATCAAGGGGCCAGTCCCCGGCGCGGAGCGGCAAGAGCCGGAGACGGGCTCGATGGCACTGATCCTGTGGCTCAGGGTCCTGGAAAGGCACAGATGCTCAAGGGTCCAGCCGACGCTACCAGGAGACTCACTAGCTGGTGCCGATGCCAGCATCGGGTTGGCCCCGGGGTCCCTGGCAATGGCCCTATTGGGACCCATGGGGGGCTTACATGGGACAGGGTACAGTGTTGGTCCCATCCTCGGGAGCGGTCGGTGCTCCCTGCGCCACACAAAGAACTTGAGGGCCATTCCTCAGATGAGGAATCGGACCCAGGGGAGGGACGCTCTGCAGGGCCCGGTCAAGAAGGGTGCGAGCACCCACAATCCTCCTCCCCAGATGAGGCACCTTCTAGGGCCCACAGGGCACCGCTGAGAGACTTCAGGGCGCACCAGAAGCTCCTGAAAAGGGTGGCCTCCAACCTCAATCTGGAGGTCAGGGAACTCCTCAGAGAAGGAGGATCCCCTTTTTGGTGCTTTGGGGACAGAGGGACCATCAAGGGTGGCCCTGCCCATGCATGACAGGGTCCTTAAGCTGGCTAAGGTCCCTGTGGCAAACTCCTGCCTCGGTCACCCCTACTTCCAAGGGCGCCAGAAAGAAATATTACGTCCTAGCGGAAGGGTTCGAGTTCCTCTTTACCCACTCGGCCCTGGGAACCCTGGTAGTGGAAGTAGCCAATCAGAGACACAGGCAGGGGTACAAAGGCTCCACTCCCAAGAAAAAGGAGAACAAAAAAATGGACTTGTTTGGGAGAAAAGTTTATTCCACTGGGGCCTTACAATTCCACATTGCAAACCACCAGGCCCTGTTGGACCGATATAATTTCAACCTCTGGGACTCCCTCAGGTGGTTTGCCGAGGCGTTGCCCCAGGACCAGCCAGCGGAATTCGCCACGGTCCTAGAGGAGGGGATCACAGTGGCGCGGGCAGCGCTACAAACCACAACCAACGCCGCAGACACGGCGAGTAGGGCCATGGCCTCTGCCATCGCCATGAGGCGGTGTTCGTGGCTGCAGTCATCGGTGCTTTCACAGGAAGTGCAGCAGTCGATATAGGATCTCCCCTTTGATGGGTCGGGCCTGTTTTCAGACAAAACTGATTAAAAGCTGTGCATCCTTAAGGATTCGCAGGCCACC
Organism: Emydura macquarii macquarii; assembly: GCF_026122565.2. Classification (NCBI taxonomy): domain Eukaryota; kingdom Metazoa; phylum Chordata; order Testudines; family Chelidae; genus Emydura; species Emydura macquarii. The sequence goes on along the minus strand of NW_027132635.1, from coordinate 40,099 downwards.
CTGCGTTCCTTGGGCCTCTGTACACCCCAAGCCTCGAGGCGTCAGTCTCGGCCACAGCCACAGCAACAGACTAGGCCACCGCCTAGACCCTTTCAGCCCAGGAGGGGAAGAGACACGAATAGGGGGTTCTGACGGCGTCATCGGCTGATCTCGTCCTTAACTTCCCAACAAGGACAGTCCAAGAGGTCAGGCAACAAAAAAGGGCAATTTTGATGGTGCGTCCCAGGGTGGCACTCCTACTATTTTCCTGGATCTCTCCCGTCCCTTCCTCGATGGGTTAAAGCCCTTTTATACAGAATGGGCAAATATTACAACAGACCATTGGCTCCTCGGAATACTTCTCCGAGGTTACGCCCTACATTTCACAGCCTACCCTCCAAACAACCCCCCGCCCCATCCCTCTTCAGGGACCCCTCTCATGAGCAACTCCTCTTACAGGAGGTAATGACCCTCCTCAACCTGTGGGCAGTGAAAATGGTTCCCCAGCATGAAATAGGGAGGGGATTCTATTCCAGATACTTCCTCATCCCCAAGGCAAAAGGGGGCCTGAGTCCCATATTAGACCTCCGCCGACTAAACAAATTCATCAAGTGACTCTGATTACACCTGGTCTCCCCAGCCTCCATTATCCCTGCTTTGGATCCAGGAGATTGGTATGCCGCCCTTGACCTGAAGGATGCATACTTCCATGTATCTATCCTTCCCAGCCACAGGTGCTTCCTTTGATTTATGGTAGCTGGGTCCCCCAGCAATTTACAGCCCCACCCTTTGGCCTCTCGTCCGCCCCCCGAGTGTTCACCAAGTGCATGGCGGTAGTGGCGGCCCACCTGAGGCTCAGGGGGTGCAGATTTTCCCTTACCTGCACGACCGGCTAATCAGGGGCAGGTCCAGGTCCCACGTACAGGACAGTGTGTCCCTTACCTGTGCCATATGCAGCAAGTTGGGGCTGCTCATAGACGAGCAAAAATCGACTCTACTCCCGGTGCAGTGCATAGAGTTCATTGGGGCCACCCTGGACGTTTCCCAGCCCAGAGCCTTTGTCCCGCAACCTCGGTTCAAGGCTATGGCTGCAATTATTGCCCAGCTGCACCGGTGCCCCAAGACGACAGCCAGGCACTGCCTACAGCTGTTAGGCCATATGGTGGCCTGCACATACGTGGTGAGGCTGGGTAGCCTCAAACTCAGGCCGCTCCAGGCATGGTTGACTTCTGCGTATGTGCTGCGTGGACACCCCTTTAACAGGGTGGTCACAGTTCCCCCGTCGGTCCTGGCATCCATGAACTGGTGGAGGACCCCCAGGGCAGTGTTCAGGGGTGTCCCCTTCAGGAATGTGGCCCCGTCGGTCACCCAGATTTCCAACGCCTCGGATGTGGGGTGGTGAGCCCACATCAGTGCCGACCTGAGCACTCAGGGGCTCTGGTCAGAGGAGGAGAGGCGCCTCCATATCAAAGTAAAAGAAGTCAGGGCAGCCAGACTGGCCTGCAAGGTGTTCCTCCGGTTCATGAAGGGCAGGGTGGTGCAGGTGCTGACGGACAATACTGCAGCCATGTTCTATATCAACAGGCGGGGGGGCGCTCCTTGGCCTTCTGCCAGGAAGTTGTTCGACTGTGGGAGTTTGAAGTGAGGCACGATTTTCATTTGTCTGCCTCTCACCTCCCGGGGGTCAGGAACGATGAGTCAGACCACCTCAGCAGGTTGTTTGTACCCCACCACGACTGGTCGTTGCACCCGAAGGTAGTGACTTTCATTTTCCGCAAGTGGGGTGTTCCCCAACTGCACTTGTTCGCGTTGTCCTGGAACAAGAAGTGCCCAAGCTTTTGCTCACTCCGGGGTTGCGAGCCGGGCACCATATCCAACATGTTCCTCATTGAGTGAAAAGGGACCCTCATGTATGTGATTCCCCCCCCATTCCGCTCCTGGCCAAGGTTCTCTTGAAAATCAAGAGGGACTGGGCGGACATGATATTCATTGCCCCTGCCTGGCCAAGACAGCACTGATACAGTTTGCTGATGGACCTGTCCATCGCCCTGCCTGTGGAGCTCCCGATCCGACACGACCTGCTTTCCGAGGACCAAGGTCGCCTGCTCCACCCGAACCTGGACTCCTTGCACCTCACGGCCTGGAGGCTCTGTGGCTGATGGAGCGGGAGAGAGCCTGCTCAGTGCAGGTCCAACAAATTCTGCTGGGCAGCAGAAAACCTTCAACACAGGTCGTGTATCGGGCCAAGTGGAGGAGGTTTTCCTGCTGTGCGGAGTCCTGTGGCATCCTGCCAAGCCTCTTGCCTATCCAGGCAATCCTGGAATACATGCTACAGCTGAAAATCCAGTGTTTTGCGCTAGCTTCCCTGAAGGTCCACCTGGCACCTATCTTGGCTTTCAATCAGCCGCTAGAGGGGAGATTCCTGTTCTCCCACCCCATGTCAGTCAGGTTTCTCAAGGGGGTGGAGAGGCTGTACCCGTAGGTCCATGACCCGGTGCCTCCCGGGGATCTTAACCTGGTCCTCTCCAGAATCACTTGGCTCCGCTTTGAGCCCATGGCTACATGCCCTCTGCTCATCCTTTCTTGGAAGGTAGCCTTTCTAGTGGCCACTACCTCGGCTAGGAGGGTTTCCAAGATTAGCTTTGACCTCGGAGCCCCCCTACACTGTACTCTATAAGGATAAGGTGCAGTTGAGACCTCACCCAGCCTTCCTGCCCAAGGTGGTCTCCCAGTTTCGTTATAACCCAGAGATTTTCCTTCCCGTGTTTTTTCCTACAGCATACAGTTCGGAGGAGGAGCAGAGGTGGCACTCGCTGGACATGAGATGAGCCCTGGCCTACTATATCGACAGGACGAGGCCCTTCCGGAAAACGATGCAGCTCTTCGTCACGGTGGCGGACCAGATAAAAGGATAACCTGTCTCCACCCACCGCATCTCCGTGTGGATCACCTCATGCATCAGGTGCTTCTATAAGCAGGCTAAGGTGCCGCTTCCGGGTGTCATCACAGCGCAGTCAACCAGAGCTCAGGCCTCCACTGTGGCCTTCCTGGAGTGGATGCCCCTGCAGGACATCTGCAAAGCTGCCACCTGGTCATCGGTGCACACCTTCACGTCCCACCACGCCATCGTCCAGCAGGTGAGAGAGGATGTGGGATTCCTCAGAGCCGTGCTGAGGGCAGCTCACTGTTAACTCCTACCCAACTCCAAGGTATTGCTTTTTAATCACCTATATTGGAATGGATATAAGCAATCACTCGAAGTAGAACACAGAACATTTTAACAACCATGAATGGCTTTACCAACAGCAGTGTTTGTCCAAGAAAAGGTGGCTGTTTATGTAAACTTTGCATCAGCAATCCACATTTCATAAAGATTTCCCGGTCAATAAAACTCATCTTCATCATGAAGTATCTGAGATGTGAAACCATGAGTGAATAAACAAGAAGAACTGCAGAAAGATGTCCATACCATATTATTAAATTCAGATCCGCGATCTGACAGAATCCGACGTGGACATCCAAATCTATGGATCATTTTGTATATGTTCTTTGCCACCTCATATGCTGACTTCTTTCGAAGTGGAAATGCTTCCACCCATCTTGTAAAATAATCTGTCGCTGTCATTATATATTGGTATCCATTCTTTGTCATAGGAAATGGCCCCATTAAATCCATTCCAACCAATTCCCAGGGCCGAGTAACCTATATGCAGGGGCACAGGTTTTAGTCATACTTTGCATTTCTGTTAATGAACATGTTTGAACTAAGCTCCAAAAACACTCTGATGTGGTTCCAACAGCCACTCAATGTGCAGGTTGTTTACCAGTTTGAGAAAATGAAGACAAACCAAGGAAGAAAAACACTAAAAAAAGAAAACCAGAAACGAATGTAGGAATGGGATAAGAAAGATACAACAATCAACCTGTACAATGATGCCATGACAGTACAAAGAGAAAGCAAAGGTCATTGTGACATCTCACTATGCCACCCATATGCATAGCACGCGTTGCATCAAAAACAAGGCCTCTTCGACCAGCGACATTAAACATGAACCATGATAATCAATTATCTAGGACACTGTCTTATAAAGATGTCTTACTGATATTTAAAGGAAATGGACAAGAGTAAGTCTCACAGATAGGCTGTTGTCGGAAAGAGTATTCAGAACTGTATGACCGTGAAAGGTCTGATAACAATTGTTTTGAAGAAAGGTATGACTATGTACGTATCACAGTGAAACATTGACCTTTATGCTTTTCAGGGTGGTATCCACATTGAATTCCTTTCCCACTTTCTGGCAATCCGGACACTGTGCAACCTGGTTTGGATGGAAGAATATGATGACATTAACCTTCTTGTATGAGAATACTATTGCTAAGGAAGGGAGTTCACATTTTGACATCACATGTATAAATATTATGCTTTGGAATATACAGTCACAGTTTTCATTGCAATTGTAAATTAAATACTTCTGTATTTTGTTATATTACTTATCATACCCAATCTGTGATGTCATTTGTCATCCCTGGCCAATAGTATCTGGAGGTCATTGCAACTCTAGTTTTGCAAACTCCTTGATGTCCACCATGTTCACTGCTATGATACTGTTGAAAGAGATTAAGCGCTTCTTTCATGGTGTGCACAACTACAACCTTTCTTCCTTTTGAAGAATGAAAAAGTGTTCCCCCTGGTAATTGCAAAACATTGATCCGTTATTACTGCATTAAATGTTGCATCGAAAGTAATCCAACTTATTTTCAAACGTTTTGATTCATTTTAATGGCTATGCATATAACAAAGATGTGTATACACTAACAGTAGTCCTGGCATGAGTAGGCTGTTGGTGGGGAGGAATAATTACGGTACATGGTGAGAAAATGAGGTTGATTTCTTTTTTCAGAATTTAAATCTTTGATCATTGAACATATCTGGCTTGTTGTTGCTCTTTGCAGCAGACAGTGGATCACATACATGAAACATATATAGGTTTGGGGAAATATTTTGAATGTATTCTCAGGTGTCATGTAGTTCATTTTTTCTCAACCGTTTAAGAAGCAAGTACCCCCTAAGTTCTGAAAATTCTAATAAGTACCCCAACACTCAATTTTCCACTGGCTTTTAGATTTACAGACTTACATTAGCCATGTGCTGGAAGAAGGGCGGAGTATACAAGGCCATGATATGACAGATGTCAGATCTATTGTGGGTAGGGTTACCACCTTTACAGCAGGGGCGCACAACTCAAGTATGTACCTGGGCTAGAGGTGATGTTAGCCAAAGGTAGCATGCCAATGCTGGGGAATATGCAGCGCCATGCCAAATTCTTGGACATAGATTTGAGAGGAGGAAGGGGTGAGAGAGACACAGGGAAGGAGGGCGAGAGAGAGAGAGATAGGAAAAGAGGGTAACTGGTATAATCTGGGACTGTCATACAGCACTGAAAATTGACAAGTTTTCTGAGCACTGGTCTTGGAGTCAGGGAAGGGGGCTGCCACCGGGACAAGTTGCAGGTGGCTGCCGCCTGCAAGCCAGCCCGGGAGGTGGCACTGACACCCAATCTGAGCTGGGGCAGAGGAGGCTTCTGTGCCGGCTGGGACCCAGGGATGTGGGCAGGCGGCTGCTGCCCGTCTTCAAGCCGGGGCGCTGGAGACTGTCCCTTGGCTCGGAGACAGGATGCAGGTGGCTGCCAGCCACCTGTAAGCCCAACTCACGAGACTCAGGAGGCTGACACTGAGCTACCACCTGGGAGGTGGGACCCGGTGGGAAGCGAGGGGTTGCTGCTCACCTCCTCCAGAAGCTGGTGCCTATCTCCCGCCTCCCAGCTGGGAGCTGTGACTCTGCGGGAAGTGGGGGCTACCACCTGCCTTCTACAGAAGCTGGGGGCTGACACAAGCCACCCAGCTGGGAGCTGGGACCAGGTGGGAAGCAGGCTGCTGCCGCCCAGCTTCCCCAGAAGTCGGCAGCTGCCACCCACCTCCCCTTCATTCTGTTTTTCCCCGGGTACCCCCGGCCTGTGTCTCGGGGGTACGCGTAACACAGATTGAGAAACTATGATGTAGGTGACAGATATGTTTGTTGCATCACCTACATAGGTAGTCAATTAGGTTTACATCAAGTCTATGTTGAACAGTGATAGTCAGAGGTGTGCGTAGTACACGTGAAAAAATCTTCCTTGCCTTCCAAAGAAAAGTTTGCAGCAAATCGACGCAGAGTATATCGGCGTCCTTTATTCATTCCGTCAGGGTATGTGTTATTGGTCTTAAGTTGCAAAACCTGAGCAATTTTTTTCCTCAAATGATTTTCCTGAGTGTTCATAGAAGAAAAAAAGGTCACAATGTTAACAGGTGCATCATTGTGAACATGTATTATCTATCCATCTAATAATCAGACTTCAGGTATTATGAATGACATGTAAATTAAAAATATACAATGAAGGTAAGGCAACATGTACAATGTTTGGACAATTATAACAGCTACATAAGGGAATCATTTGAATAAGCTGAAAGTATTTGTGTCCTATCAAAGATGGCTGTATTAGATCATTGGAGATGACATTTCATTCTAAATGTTTAGCTCAGTATAGGATGGTGAGCAACCACAGTCACAGTACATCAGGACAGGAAATAGAACAACCAAGGCATGTGAATTGAAAAAAAAAATAAAGCAACTGTGTTTGAAAAAAATATAGAATGTACTGCAAAAATAAGAGAAATATATGTAAACTAGGGATGTAAAAATTCGGTTACTGAGCAGTCTCTGTAAACTGGCCATCAGAAAGTGTAGACTTGAAATTAGATGCAGATTTCCAAACGTTAGAGGACTGAAGTTCTGGAATAGCCTTCCAAGGGGAGCTGCGGGGGCAAAAAATCAAGCTGCCTTCAAAACTGAGTGCGATGAATTTATGGAGGGGATAGTCTGATGGGAGAGTGTAATTTGGAAATTGACTGATCTTTGAGTACTGGTGATAGCTATGCCAATGGGCTAGGAAGGGATGTCAGATGGGGTGAGTTCTGAGATATTACTGAATTCTCTCTTGTGTGTCTGGGTGTTGAGTCTTGCCCACATGCTCAGGGTTTAATCAATCACCATATTCGGGGTTGGGAAGAAAATTTCCCCCACGGCAGATTGGCAAACATTGTGTGTGTTTTTAGCCTTCCTCTGTAGGATAGACACGGCTCAGTGGCTGGTGGATTCTCTGTACCTTAAAGTCTAAACCATGATTTGAGGACTTCAATAACTCAGTCATAGGTTAGAGGTTTATTACAGTGGGTGGGTGAGGTTCTGTGGCCTGCATTGTGCAGGAGGTCATAGTAGATGATGGTATTGGTGCCTTCTGATTGTAGAGTCTCTGAGTCTATGGGTTCTAAATATGAAATGTTTAAAGACTTAAATGTTGTGATTTTCTTCCACTGTGACTTTCAGTTGGAGACAAAGGAAGCTGAGCAGAATCTAGTGGGTTTGGCTCTTGGAGGGGAGATCTCAAGGTGTGCAGGTCAGCCTGTTAAGTGTTTGCTGGTGTACTGCAATGACCTGTTATCTTTGTATGCTTAAATTATGGCACACATTGCATTCCAACTTCATAAATATTTTTTGTTGTGTAAAAGCTTAAAGAAAATGGTTGAGAGTGGTAAAAAACACGTGGAGACTGTGAGTTGATGTATAGATGACCGGGGTAGATAAAGAGTTACTGAGTGGGGGAAATAAAGATTTCATGAGTTGATGACCAGATTGCTCAGTTAATGAACAACTGAGGTAATTACAGAGGCCAGCATCCTCCCACACACACACCCTCGCTGCCTAGCCCGGGCTGCTCCTGCTGTTAGGGATGAGCATGTTATTCCCTACCCCTCATTTAAGCATTACATTACTTTGTAAAATGGGGACAGTGCAGCTCACCAGCTCAACGTATATCCTGTCACATCCCTAAAGTAAACCCTCTTCTTACCTGCCATACTGATGTTGATCACAAGTAATGTTGGTTGCCTAGGGCAGCTGTTTTCAAGATAACAATTTTCTGGAATTGTAAAGAATCTGTAAAAAAGAAATCCAATGAAACATACAAAGTTCAGCATCATAATGATCAGAGGCCTGGGAAAACTTTGGAAAGCAGAAAGGAACCACACAGTTTCTGTGAAGGTCAAGGAATGGAGGGGGCACGGTGCTGATAAGTAGCCATGGCAGGATATTTATCTCTCTGGACAATGCTAAGTAACTATAGGCAGCATCACCATAAAGCAGTTTTCTCACCACAGTAGATGTTATAGTTCTCAGTGGCCAACTTGTTACTGAACCTTGGCTCCACTTTCTTGTCGCTGTCTCCCAGCATCTGCATACCTTTCATCATAGGTTGGGAGGAGAAAGGGTTAAGACAAGGAACTAGCCTGTGTCCCTTATTTTGTATCTTGTGACCGTGTGGCAACTAGGCATGTTCAGGTGTGCTCTGGCTGACTCACAAGGCTGGTAGTTACCCAGTATGGTGCTTTCACAAGTGTCCTAGAATTGCAGATTCTCCTAGCACACTTACCCCTTCGAGGCCAGTAGTCTGTTAGCTCCCTACTGTGCATTGACAGCTGCCTTCGTAGACAAATTTGTAAAAATTGCAGCAGAAAGTGTAACGTCTAAACAGCAGAAATCTTAAAACTTAATATGCAGAAACAATGCACCTATTTGGTCAGCAGAGTTGTTTTTATCAGATTATGAATCTTCAGTACATATCTTATATTGCATGCTTAGTATGAAGTACGAAAAACATACAGGAAACCATTATTATGGGGTGTTGTAGCACCTGCTTTTGTGGAGCGGGGATGGTCCAAAGGAATGGTCCCCCCCTGAGTGTGGGGATGTCACCCACAAATGCACCATAATTTTGAAATACAGGCATTGCATGTGTAGTGCCCCCTCCCCCAGCTATGTTCTTTAATGCCAATCTGCTTATAGGTTTTATTGGGCAGGCCTGGGTTCTTACGGATTCCCGCCAACCACTCAGCAAAGTGTATCTGCTTTAATTTTTTTTTAAATGAATTTAAATGGTGATGCACTCACGAACTCTGGGATTGATCCTCAGGTTCAGAGATGACTATAGATTCCTAAGTCACTGCAGAAGGGCTGCTGTGTGCTGGCAGGGATCCTGTTCATGCAGGCATCAGGTGGCTTCTAGTCCCAGGATTTCGCCTCAGCAGAAAAGGGTGCAATGCTCAAGGTGCACATTACCAAAGGACACCAAAAATCCAGACTTTAGTCTCCCACCCCAGCGCCCAAGAAGACTCACAGCAGGCCATGGGCCTAGAGGCTAGCAGTCAGAGCAAAGCTTGTCATGTGGTGACAGCTAACTCAGCCTGCTGGGGGAATTTTTCCCAACTGTGGTCTACAAACAGGAAGATACCTTGTTGCAGGAAGGGCTGAAGATGAAGGATCTTGTTTTCCAGTCCCCAGGGGCCAGTTCTCAGGGGGAACTCTGGAGGCAGACCTGGTCTCACCAGCTCCCCACACAGCCCAGCCAGCCCCTTTTCTGAGCTCCGTGGGAGGGGCATCACCATCCCTATTGTTTTCTGGGCAGACTTTGAGTCTGCCTTGAGGACCCCACTCCAGAGAGGTAGAAGACCACAGAGCCCCAGGAATGTAGGTCATGTCCTTGGGGATTACACATACAGTTTTACAACTCATAATAGAAAGCTGAGACATATATATAAACATGATTATCTATCTTAGCAAATCATGACTGTACAAGAGATACCTTCCATGTCAGATTTTATATGATATTGATTGTAATTCAAGAATATTGGTTCAGTAATATTACAAATGGTCATTGATATTCCACACATTGTCACAATAATATACTTCCCTTCTGGAATATTTGAGAATGAAGTTCTGCACACAATCAACAATATGTGAAAAAGCACTAAGGGCTGGAGTGAGAGGCAAAATAAACAGTTGCAAAAGGCAATCCCCGTTGCTGGAACAATGGCAAAAGAATTTTTGACACCAGGACAAGAAGTCAGTCATTCTGGAACATGGTCCAACAGAAGAATCTTGCGCTACAAAAGTAAGTTGAGAAAGGTAGAAAGAAAAATCACAGTAAGAATCATAGCAAGTACAATATTAGAAACACAGCTATTCTTCCTAAAAATAATACCACCTATTTACTTATAAATATTTAGGGTGAGTGTTTGCTATTAAAATAACTAATATATAGCACAAAGACATGCATCCACACAGTGTTAACAAAGGTAAATGCTGACGTGGTAAGAGTATTAAAACTAATAAAAATAACAACCTAAAAGGAGCAAAACTGTACTTAAAATGGATGAGAAGGAAGGAGAGCGAATCAGGGAACCATAGCAGATAAGACAAATTTGTGAGCTATCATGAGACCCTCTGGGGCTTCGCTGTGGCTTCGCCATGGGGCTGCAGGCGCTGGCCTGGCCCCGCCCCCGCTCCGCAGACACTCTCTGAGCGATCCCTGCGGAGCACGGAGCTGGGGACTGAATCACGCCCGCCTACCCACGCCGGGACCACCTAGCAGCAGCTCCGCTGCCCAGCCCTGGCCTTCAGTGGCAGTGCCTTAGAGCAGCACCCAATGTTGCACAGGAATCGTTTACTAGGCATAAAAAGGCTCATTTGAATCATGGAGCAGAACCGCTCCAGCCCCAGTGCTTCTGCTGCTACACGCCTCGCTATTAAACCTTATATATTCAGCACCGCTTTGCTGCTACTGAAGCTGAGCTGGGACCCAGCCAGCAGCGGACAAATGGGTCATTGGCCTGGCTCCAGCGCAGCGATTCTCAGCCTGAAGCTGGAGAGCCACAAGTGGCTCTTTAATGTGTCTCCTGCTGCTCTTGCATGATATGAAAACACTGAGATTTAATTACCAGTCACGGTGCTTTTACTATGTTACTAACCAATTCAATCATTAACTTCTTTGTAGTGAGAATAATTATATAATATAAACTAAATATTTCCCTTCATACGGTTTAAATATGAGTAGTGCTATAGCAAATAGGGATAATGGATTTCCAGTGATGTGTCTCTTTTGGGTAATGTTAATCACTAATTTGGATCCTGAACGACTAAGATCTGAGTATTACTGTTCTAATCCCTGTCTGATAGAAAGCCTGCTTCCTGTCACCAGCACTTGAGGGGAAATTCCCACCTCCCCCCTGCCTAAAGTTAAAGGTGAGGGAAAGGAAAGTTGCCCAAGTTCTTTGATTTGTTGGGGCGCTTTTCATCCAAACACTTTTGTTGTTTAAACCTAAGGAATTATTGGCTTTTGGTTATCAAAAACTGAAGCATCTGGGTTTTGCTTTTCTGATCAAACCCCAAAACTGTTTACAAAAATCAAAGCTTTGTGAAAACTTTTGTAATTGGAAAAGCCATTTTCCATTTAAAAAGAATGGAAAACTTTTCACCAGTTCTGCTTGAACATAGCAGACAGCATGGCATTCAGAGTGCAGTGTCTAAAAATCCTAAAAACAAACCTGGGAAGTGCACTTTCATACTCTGCAACCTGCAAAAGAACCAATGACATAAACTTGCAATTCTCCATGATCTCAGACGGTCAGTGCAGTGCAGGATGCTTTTTATTATTTATTTGTATTGGGTTAACACCTAGAGGCCCCACTCATGCACTAGGGCTGTGTCACAGGGTGGCTGGCCCCAGTGAATGAAGTAGATCCAGCTCCGTTGTGTCACAGCAGGTGCTCCTATCTGGCCAATTAAGAGTTAAGGTGGGGTAGAACTATAGGGACTGGAGGAACCTGATGGAGACAGATCTGGGGAGGAAGGATTGCTTAATTTAAAGCATTGGTTCCTGGGGGAAGGCTGAAGGTAGGGGAGCAGCAAGCAGAGTTTGTTGGCTGACTTCCCCAAGTCAGAGAGGACTGAAGACAGAAGAGCAGCAGAGGAAGTTGCTTGCTGGCTTCCAAGCCAGAGCCGCAGGCTGAAGATGGGAGCAGTAGAGGGGCTTCCCTGCTGACTTCACATTGGAGAGCTGGACCCAGGAGAACAGGAAGAGGCATAGGGGGAGTGAGGGATGCTCCCCTAGTAAAAGATGATCTCCCAGCAGAGAGGCCGTGGGGATTCCGACTGGGAAGAGGGGGATTGCACTCCTGCCAGCGTGGCTGTCCAGACAGAATGGGACTGAGAAGAGTCCAGCTGTAACAGGTGTGTGACATGCGGGGTGTCAAGGGACAAGATGTCCTGGGATTTTCATGATTGCTTGAACTGCTTTGATAAATGGACTGTGTGTTGGGATTTATGTTTTGAACTATTTGCACAAAGTTTTTTGTAATACCAGCCCCAAGGAAAGGGTACTATTGTGGCAAGAAAGCCTTAGGTACCTGAGAGGAGGAAATGAAGCAGGCCCACTGGTTGGGCCATGGCTTGCCCAGGTGTGGGCCCATGGCTTGACAGGCCCCAGTGTGCTAAGTGCTGTACAATCACATAACTAAAATGTTGCCCTGGTGCATGTCAGGGAAAAGAACCTGAACGAAAAAATCGATTACCATAGGCAGGAAACCAGTCTCAAAACTTCCTCTTTTGGTGTCTTCCTGATTATCATCTCTGCACAGAAGTTGGATGTGCAGGGGAGAGCCTCATATATAGATTCCCAGTCAACAACAACGTTAAGATGGAGTTACAGTTGAGAGCACACATCAGTTATTTAGAGGAAACAACATTGCAGGGATGTTGTTGTAATTATCTCAAAAGTAATTTATAAATCTAAGACATTATGGTTGCACTTAAAAGCAATCCAAACATGTTAAGGTTTGGGTGTCCTAACTCTGCCTTGTCAGATTCTTTGAACTTCCGATGTAATTAGACCACTGCAATCTTCTGTATAGGCGACCTTTTGAATATACATATTTGTTTAGGATTAATGGTCATCCCCCCTAATTTTTCATAACAAAGATTTTCCTTATCAGAAACCTCGACTCTGCCCTTTAGTGACATAATAAGGATCAGAAAAGTGAAAACATTTAATGTCTCTAAAACAGGATGGCTAGAAATCAATTTTTAAAAACAATCACATTTTATTTAAATTCAAGACAAGTTTGCTTTTAAAAATAAACCTATTTAAAGTTAAATTTGAAATTGACAATCTAAGTTAGAGCCTAAATGTACTATAATCTATTAATTAAAAAGAATTAAGCTGAACTTGTTTCTGCAAAGTTTTAAATAAAGGCAAACCACTGAACAGGTGGAAGGCACTAGCTAAGCACCTGGAACCAGAGTATGCTGAAGTGCTAAACCAGCTTTTGACAGCAGTAGCCTCTGGTGCAGAAAGAATATTTTCTTCATTTCTGTTTATTCAAATAGTTCAGTTCAGTGATTAATTCATTCATAGTTAAGAAAACTACTGGGAGTTGAAAGTATAGGAATGTATATTTTTCCTCTCTCAATCCATGAATAACAGGTAGATGTGAGAGGATGAGATCTCCTACTTCAAAAATATGAAGGGCACCGTGACCAGAAACAGTTCACTAACAGCAGATAATACTTTGTTTAATAAATCAGTTTTAAATGCAAAACATTTTGATAAACTTGTTTCTTATATATCCAGCACACTCAAGGTCTTTTTATTTAACTAACAAAAACAATTTTAAATGCTTTTTGGGTGCATTTGTAATTATATTTGAATTTCCATCTAAATAGAGCTTGATACAAATCACAGGTAAAAATTATTGTTCTCTAGTAAGTAAGAAAAACATCACTCACCACTTTCTAACATAATACAAAATGTAAAAATTAAGAATGCCACAGAGAAGGATGTAATAAGAGACAGTATACTGCCCTTATAGAATATTTGAGATACAAGTTCTACACACAAGCAATGACATGAAAAAGCACTAGAGGGTTGATTGAGAGGCAAAATAACAGTTGCAAAAGGCAATCCCCATTGGTGGATCAAATGCAAATAAAGTTTTGACACTAGACCAGAAAATCAGTCAGACTGGAAGTCACATGATTCAACAAAATAAGCTTGTGCTATTAGAAGAAAAAGTTAGAATTAAAAATTCCAAATTAAAAATCACAGTAAAAAATTTAGCAATTGCTATACTAGAAACACAGATATCATGGCTAAAGCTACTAGCAATGATATACTTCTAAATATTTTTGTGAATATTTGCTATTTAAATAAATAACACAATGATCTGCATCTGCACAATAACAGATAAATGGAGTGGTAAGAGTAATAAAATAACATTTTAAAAGGAGCAAAACTATATTCAAAATGGATGAGAAGGAAGGGAGTGCAATTCAGGGAATCACAGCATCAGTTAAGACCAATTTTGAGAACTGTTAATGAGACTTTATGCAGACATAGAAACTGATGAGGAGATCTTTTAAATACTCAATGTGTGAGACAGTTTTTGAGGGGGTGTATGTAGAATATTTCACTCAATCAAGTCTCCTCTAGCACCTCAGCACGATATATCAGTCAGATAGAGAGATGCTGCTGTGTCTAGGCATTGGGGGATGCCTTTGCTGTTAAGAACCCAGCCCTGGGAAGCCGGTGCTGAGACATACATGCCTGTGAGAAGGGAAACAAGAAAGCTCTTTTGCTCCTTCCTTCCCTCCCCCCACCAAATATTATTTTTGCAAACTGGGCAGGTGCCTCATCCTATCGAGGTAACTGTTATCTCCTCTGCCCCTTCCTGTGCTGAGGTTTTGTCCTTTGCCACCAACTGGCAGCACCTCGTCCCTGGGGTTAACCCCAACTCTGACCCCTCCCCCCATCCATGATTTTGCTCCTTAGTTCCTCTCCTGCCCCTGCCTCCAGCTACTTAACTCCCCAGGCCAGTAAAATTCCACTCCCTACTCAGACCCTGCCCATCCCCCCATCAATCTCCTTTGCCCCTCTAAAGAGCAGGTAGCAGAGTCTGACTCCAAGTAAGGGCAGAATTTAGGGCAGTGGCTTCAACAGGTGTTAATGGGCATGCTCAGTAACATCTTAGCAAATTCTGACAGGGAGTACTTGGTAAGGGAGCAGTCTGGGGGAGGACGGGTGTGAGAGCATTACCAAAGTTGAGTAACCTTTTATTAGAAACACCAGCACCTTTCAAGTTTCCTCTTTTTGATCACAAATATACCATTTTTCTCCTTTTACGGCTACAGCATGAGACACAGCATCAGGGCTTTGCATCCTTTCTACAACAATTTCCTTTGGACAAGCTTTGGGTTAGTGTTCACTGACATCACCCCAGCCCAGAATTTTGACATCTTGGTCGCTGAAGACGGTTGCATGGGAAGCTGAGTCCAAAGATGGTGACGTTGGTGCTTTTTTTTCTGTAAAACAAAGGCAGAGTGTGCGGGTGTGTGTAAAGCTGGTGTAACACTGAATGGAAGCGTTTGGCAGCCATCTCCTGAGCAGCAGTATCACAACCAAACACGGGGCTGGGGAGCCCAGGGGTATCGCCCCATCTCCGCTGGCACCCTGAGATGAGCCTAGGTACCTAATTCAGATTTGTGGGTCCCAGTTGTGTTTCTTGGATTTTCTAGCCACCTAAAAGCTAGGTGCCGTGATGTTACAATGCATGATCCCCCTTTGTGGATCCCATTCCATGTCTGTTAAGATTTTACAGCAAATAATCTCACTTTCTCACGCCTAGTTTTCATTCATAGATTGGAAGAGCAAAACAAGCTTTCCTGCTTTTTCACCTCCCAATTGGTTTCTTAACCTTGAATAAGCTGAAAGGAAGAAAATAATCTCTTTGTGCCTGCACAAGAGGCTACTGCTGTCAAATGCTTCTTTAACAAACTGTCTCCAGGCGTTTAGCCAGTGGCTTGCACCTGTTCAGTGGTTTGACTTTCTTCGGGACTTTATCAGCAAACATGTACTGCTTGACTATTGATTCTTCTTAATTTAATTTCAATGATTTTAATGGATTATAGTAAAATTAGGCCTTAACATTGGCTGTCCTAATTTCAAGTTTAATTGTAAATTGGTTTATTTGAAAGTATTGAAATAAAAACATCACATTTTAAACCACTGATTTTTAATCCAGCCTGGGGGTTGGGGAGACTGAGACTCATAGTCCTTCCAAGGTGCTGTGTCTGTGTCTCTTCCAAAGATGAAACCTCAAACTCACACCAGTTCTGTATTGTGTGCATGCACTTGCCTTTGATGTCTGGAGTGTGCTCCTCCCTGCCTGCACACCACACACAGCGTCAGTGTCCCCCTTCCCTGCTGAATTCTGAGTTGTGTGAGAGGAAATGGGGACTCTTCAGTGACGGGCCTGATGACGCGTGAGAGTGTTATTTATCACACTGTGCTTTGCTCTGGGGTTTGTTCTGATGAATGGGCGGGGGAGATGGGACACCACAAACAAACCTCACTGACCTTTATGCCATCTTGACTCCGTCATTTCAGATTCCACGTCAGCCAGGAGAGTCGCTGAAGCCATGGACACTGGAACTGACTCTGCGGCCACTGCATAAAGCAGGTTCTTGCAGCCAGTGGAAGGGAGCTGATCGGAATTGAGCACGCACCACGATCTTGCTGAAGGAGGAGACGTGAGGGAGGGAGCAGGTCCCACTGAGGGGAAACGGAAGTTGGAGCAACCTCTTAAGAGCAACAGGGAGCGGAGAAGAAGCAGGTAATTGGAACGTCTCTGTCTGCGAACAGACTGGGAAGAGATTCTGAGATGCAGACTTTCAATGATGGATGTAACTGTCCGTCCGTCTCCGCTCAGTCTCCCCTCCGCAGCAGGGGCCTGATTGCTCCAATGGACTCAGCTCTTACCCTGCAACTGCTTTCTTGTGTGGCAGTTGCGCATGCATTTTTAGCACTTCACATATCATACCCCTTGAAACGTTTGGCTCATGTCTCCCTTGTTCACTCCTGTCACTGCTCTTTCTCTCTGTTTAAGGGTCAGATCCTCCCTGCAATATGTGAGCAGCAGGCATGCTGAGGTGTAGACACTCATAACAGACCTGTCTCTGTGCATGGAAAGGAGCAGGTGTAGCTGCAGGTTGCCACTGTCCATTCACTTGTGTTTTCCCAGTGCTCTTATCTTGCCTTCAGATGTGGCTCTGGGCACTAGGGAAGAGTATTTGCTAAGACTGAACTCCCACACAGGTTCTCTGGATTCACTCTCCCTGGTTCGAAGGCTCTCTTCCAAAGTTCCTGCCAACCTTTGATTGTTATTATGACAACTCTGTATATTCTTGTTAACCATAGAATGCTCAATCCGTTTTTTTAGCTTTCCTACATTCTTGTTCTTACTTCTTGTGGCAGTGAGTTCCACAGTCTAATTATACATTGGCTGGAAAAAATAGTTCTTTTCCCACCTTTTTAATCTCCTTGAATGTCCCCTTGTTCCTGCACTATGAGGCAAGGAGAACACTGGGAAGGGGATAATGACCCCTTTAAAGGACAGGCAGGAGGCTACAACTGGGACAGCCCAGGGTGTAATCAAGAAGTCCTGGCCCACCATAGGCCTGGAATGTATAAACAAGCAGAGGGAGCTGAAGGAGAGAGTGAAGTAGAAGCCAGACAGGCTGCAGTAGGTGATGGTTTCGCTCAGGCTCTAGGAGACCGGCCTAATCAGACTGAGACTTGATCAGGGATGTCAACTTTGGGAGCTCTGACCCACGGTCCTGAAGTGAGGCCCTTATGAACTGTTTGTTGTAAGTGTCATGCGGGCTGGCTTGAGAGGGGGGGCAGCTAGTATATTGTGTGACGTCAGCATGGCACAATCATAATAATCCATGTGGGATAGGCCATGGCTCGGAAGGTTATAATGTGCTAAGTAAGAGAATATTACTTATGTTCATGTGTAATATGTGAAATGGAAGTTATAGATGTATTTGAGATGTCTGTGTTTCAAATTATCTGCCTGAGCAATGCCCCGGATAGGATGGCTGCAGGATAATGGCCAGCGTAATGGCCCATTAAGGCCTTCCCAGGTGCAAGGGGCCCTGAGAAAGAAGCCAGCATCACTAATGAGTCACCAGAACCTGCTGACGTGACTGGACCCCAGGCACACCTGAAGAGTCACCAGGATTGGCCCATGTGACTCCAGACTCCATTTTAGCTCCTGCAAATTTCACAGGCCACATGGCCAAAAGACAGAGGGTTTATAAGATCAAGCCAGAGAAACCATTTTGTCTTTGCTCCTGTCCAGTCTGCAGACACACACCTACCTCTGGATCAATTCATCTTGCAACTGAACTGAAGGACTTAGACCCATCCGGGTACTGGATGTGAACCAGAGGGGACTATAAAGCCTGCAACTCCACATTTCTTCCAGAAACCTGATGTAAATGGACTTTTAATCATTTGTATATCTGTGATTCACTTTAACCCTTTAACATTTCTCTCATTGTTTATTTCTTTCTTTTTACAATAAACCTTTAGTTTAGACACTAAAGGATTGGCTGTTAGCGTGGTATTTTAGGTAAGATCCAAACTTATATTGATCTGGTGCTGTGGCTGACCCCTTGGGGTCAGAGGGAACTTTTTTAGCAAAGAGCAGAGAGTTTAAGTAACTGGTCTCTTTGCTGGACCTGGTGCTGATTTGGGAGCCTGGAGCTGAAATGCAGCGAAGGGGGCTGTGGGCATTTGTGGACTGGCTTTATGATAACCGGTGTGGGGTAATCAGAAGCAGTTCGTGGCTGGTTGGGAAGCCGGGCTTCAGTGTCACCCACCAGCGTGGGGAGAATCTGCTCTCCTTTTGCAGCCTGCCCTGACCTTGGCATTATCAGTTGGCTACCCTGGGCACCGGACGGGTCACAGTAAGTTCTTCTGTTCTGAAGCCTTACTAAAAAGGGATATGCTGTTCTGTTACTTCCTGTTGGCTTCTCCTTGCCCTGAGCTGTGAAAGCAAACATACTGTTGCCGAACAAGCAGCTTTTCAATCTTTTGTCATAGTTTTTCTAGATCTTTGATCATCCTCCACCCTCCTCCGAATCCCTCTGAATTCTGCAGGGTCCTTTCTGAGGATTAATTGAGCTTGTTACGCACATATTAGTGCGTTGGAGAGTGGTGTTCTCTGCAGGAGTCTGGATGGGAGTTTTAGTTAATTTTGCATCCAGAGCAGGGAGAGAACAGTTTTAGAAATCAAAATAAATATCTGTTCTGTGTCAGGTCAGAGTCTGATGGCAAACAATTCTGGTCTCAGTAGCCCCAGGAGCATGAACAGGTTTTTATCTTCCAGGTCATCCAGCTAACTCCATCTTCAGGACATCCACAGTATATAAAGGTCTAGCTGTGGTCATCGCAGTTTTGGTGGTCATCATCATTGCTTTAGGAGGTAAGTGCCCAACCCCTGATGATTCAGTCGCTGGGTGTGGGGTTTTTCCCTTTGGTCACAGCTCCAGGTCAGACAGGCGTCCCTGTAGATTCTTTTATGGCCCCTCTGCCTCCATCACTGTCATACTTGAGAGCATCACAGACACTAATGGATTTCTCCTCACAACCGTTGTGAGGCAGGGAAGTGTCCTTGTCCTCATTTTGGGGGGGGGGAGCATAGAGTGCCAAAATCCCAGTTTCAGGCACCATTGTGATCCGCCAAACCCCTGCCCGGCTGCTACTGAACCCTGTGTGCACCTGAGCTCATTTGGAGACGACACTTGCTGTAGAAGTTACCTCAGCGCTTCCATGTCTGCCTCTGGGCATGTGCTGCTGTGGGACGGGGTCTGCCAGGTGTGCTTAGGTTGCCTGCCTCTGTGAAATAGGTGGGGGTAAGGGGACCCACCACCGCTTAACCCTACCCCAGTGGTCAAGGCACCCACCTGGGAGGTGAGAGACCCTGGTTCCAGTCCCGCCTCTGTCTGAGGGGGAGAATGGATCTGAACAGGGGTCTCCTACTTCTCAGGTGAGTGCCCAGCCATGAGCTCTGCTATGGGATATTCCGATGGGGAGGATCCCTCAATATTTCCTGTTGAAGTTGTTCCACTTCAATTATTTAATTGGATAGTTCATTGGGTCAGAGAGTTAGAATCACTCTATAATCTAGTGAGTAGGGTACCTAGAGAGGCGGGAACCCCTGTTCTCAAATCCCTGCTTGTCAAGGAGAGGGGGCATGGAAGTAGAGGGTCTCCCACATCTGCGGTGAGAACCCTACCAGTGGGTTAGAGGTTATGAGGGAGGTTGTCTTCCCTCCCCACCCTCTCGCTCCCGTTTTGAGTGTATTTAGGCGCCTGCTTAACTCATTCTCACAAGGACTGACTTAGATGCATGACTCCAAGAGGGGGGTTCCCCACTGCAGATTGTTAGCAGAGCTAGAGCTTTGGTGCTGAACCCTGAGGGGTGGGGTGCAGGGCACAGCGCTTGTCACGGTCTCCTCTTGCCTGGCTTAGGCAGCTCCCTGTCTAGCACAGTTCCTATTCTTAGGCACCCCTCTCTCCCTATTCACTGCATCAGGCACCTGGACACCCAGCTCAGGCCTTGTGGATCCCATTGTTGTTCCAGTGATTTCCTAGGTGCATAAAAGTTCGGCGTTGCAATGCTGAACATCAAACGCCGAAGTCCCTTTGTGGATCCAGGCCTAAATGACTTGCCCTGGGTCAGGCAGGGAGTATGGCAGAGCTTGGAACTGAATCTAGTTCTCCTGAGTCCCACTCATCCAGGGCAGTGAACACACAACAATGGCTCTTTTGCAGATTTCAATTCCCTCTGTTGCTCCCTTTTATATTTGGGGACTCTCTCTTCACACAGGTTGGGACTGACACGGTGTTGGCCAAAATCTTGTTTTTGAAATATATGTAAGAACAGAGCCACAACACTCCCCCCCCCCCCCCTTTCCTACCAAAAGGCACATCAGTCTGAATCAACAGCTAAAACCTCAAACTGACTCTTACTGTTCTACCCTTTTAAATGTTAATTCAAGTCTGTCTGCACTTTGTATAATTTTAAGATGGTTTGTAAATGTCTGTACTATGTCCACTGGCCAGTTTATCTGTTAATTTTACCTGCTTCCAATATATTTGTAAAAATCCTATTCTAAGTACAAAAGCCACACTGTGCAAGGTAATGTATCTATCTAATTGTGAAAGACACTGTCAAAAATGAAATAAGGTTTGCTCTAAACAGCTAGGAGTTGGCCCTGAGTGATTGAAGTGTGAATGGCTGAGCAATTGAGTTGGGTGTAGACAAAGAGTGATTGAACAATTGGTCTGAGTAAGGGATATCGAAACAGACATGAAGAAAACACCAGCCTCACCTAAAACGCTTGAGGGAAGAAGAAAGAAGCAAAGATGATCAAATGGCCGAAGAGGAACCCACCCTGATGACTTTGGAGCCAGCCCATTTCAAAGGACAAAATCTGATCAGGCTTGCAAGAATGTGGGTGATTGAGGATCACACCAAGAATGCAGTTGCAGCATGACAATGCAAAACCCATAGACTGACATGGGGTCCTTTCCCTATAAAATGGGACAAGAAGATGAAGGCTGGAGGTTCGGGTTTATATCACCACACCAGCCAGGAGTACCGATGCGCATCGGCAGAACCTTGCTCCTCATCCTCATGCTCTAGTCACCTGGCCAGTGACTATCATGAGCACCAAGAGGCTGGTAACTATGACATCTGGAAGACCCCTATGTATGTTTTCTGTCTCCCTGTCTGTGAATGCCTGTCAGTCTGTGTGAGTGTGAATAAACGCATCAATTGAAACATGTGTCTCTGTAATTGTAGTATTGATATAATGTTAATACTGTTTTCCTAGTGTTTACATTATTATTAATGCTATTTCACTAAGTAGAGCACAATATTAATGTTATTACAGTGTTGATACTTTTCTTTTCTTTAATACCATTTACCAAGTTTCTGTGTTCACAATAAACGTGGCTTGTTGCCTTATCCCCTAATAAGATCCTGTAATGTTTGTCATTTGGGTAACAACGGATCCCCTTTCTGATCTTCACTGAGCAGGGTAACTTGTCTGCAGCTCATTGCTCTGAGGTTGCTGACCTGGCATTCTGGCCTTCCTTTCCCTGAGAGCAGCCCCCAGCCCCTGTCCCTGCCTGTGCAGGACGCACCGCCCTAGGGCAGGTGGAGGATCCGGGGCTCCCTGGGTGGCTCTTACCACAGCCCGATCCAGCATCTTTCCTGGCCAGGGGGTGGAGTCTTGGGGGGAGGAGGAATGGGGCAGGGCCCCATGGCAAGTGGGGGCTAAGGTCCACCTCATTTCACCCCCCTCCCCCAAAAGGAAGAGGCTGGTGCTGTTATTAGGGACTGTGCTTTGTGGTGGGGGAGCTGATCACGTTATCAGCTCTCCTGCCATGAAGCACAGCCCCTGCTGCCACCGCTCTTCACCTGCCCAAGGTTACTACACCCGTATTAAAAGTGGGGGGCCATGCCCTCCCCCCCGGTTCCAGTGGCCCAGCTGGGCATACTCTTCCCCTTCTCTCAACTTTCCCATTTCCTTCACTGCACACCTTGCCTCACCTAACGTGATGGGGACTGTGAGCTGGTTGGCCTCTGACACTACCGCATCAGATATGGTATAACAAATCAGACAAACCATTAAGTTGGATTGGTGGATCTGGCAGTTCTTGTTTCTATTCCTGCTTGTTCTCCACAGAGATGAGAGAAGGGTCTATCTCTCACTCTGTTTTGTTTTTTCTAGTGAGAAAATGTAACCAGTCTCCTGCAGACTCCCTTGCCACCTCCCGGTGGCCAGATGGCTGGTTCAGGAACCAAGGGAAATTCTACTATTTTTCTAAGGCTGAAGGCGACTGGACCTACAGCCAGAGCTTCTGCTCGTCACACGCTGCCTCCCTGACCGGGATTGATGATCTTCAGGCGCTGGTGAGAAGCACAGAGATCTTGTACCAAGCCCAGCGATAGCCATCACAACAGACAGGGTTGGAGTCAGTCCCCTATAGTGCAGAGGGGAACCCGGGGGCCTCCCAGGCAGAGTGGCCAGAGTCAGTTGGGGGCCAGCTCCATGGGTGCTCCAGGGCTGGGGGGAAATAAGGGGTGCTCAACACCCAGTGGAGCTGGCCACCGTGAATCAGATGTTCAGCCAGCACGTGAATCATCTGTTGGCTGGACGTGTGGTGGCCAACACGCTCCGCCTCTTCCTGCCCTTTCCCCACCTCTTAGCCCCTGCCCTGCCTCTTCCCCCTCCAAAGCCCCTCCTGCCTGCCAGCATACCCCAGAGTTGGCGCCTATGCCTAGGGCACCAGCCTCCCCGACACTGCATCTTCTCAGTGCCCCGGTGGGAGGATCTCCCTGTGCCGGGCTGGGCTAGCTCAGACAGCTCTAGGCCAATGGACTGGCTGGGGCTGGAGCCGGGTGAGAATCTGTGTCCCCAGCTCAGCTCAGCACAACCTAGCCCCAGGGTTTCCTCATGGTTGGGGTGGGGTGAATCCAGCTGAAGGTGAGGCCTGCTCTATACCACCTGCCCTGGGTGGCAGGGATCTGTCTCCCTCACCCTGTAGCTCCCTCTCCCTTCTCGCCCTGCTGTGCTGTCTGAGATAGGGTTGCTGGGCAGACAGTGATCTTGCAACTCAATTCCTGTTTCACCCAGTAGATGCCACAGTCCCAAAAGCGAGGACTGGAGAGGGTGAAGGGTTAATACTTCTCTGATCCCTTCATCCAATAACAATGAAGGAGATCTCTAGAAATCCGCTGCTGCCCACAGCCCTGGGGGTGTTGGAGCAGCACAGAATCAGGGTCTAATACAGCTGATTGCTTTTATTGCATTTGTAAGGATTCCCTGCTACCCTACAAGGCAAACTGGACCACTGGATCGGCCTCTGGAAGGATGTGGGCCAGGTCTGGAACTGGGCCAACGGCACCAAATACGACCATCGGTGAGTCCGTTTCTTTCTCTGTGTTGGATCAGAGGTGATGGAGAGGCCCCACTAGCTGCTTTAACCAAACAATTAACTGATCTTTGACTACTAGCGGTAAATATGCCCAACGGCCTGTGATGGGACGTTAGATGGGGAGGGTTCCGAGTTACAACAGAGAATTCTTTCTGGGTGTCTGGCTGGTGAGTCTTGCCCACATACTCAGGGTTTAGCGGATTGCCATATTTGGGGTCGGGAAGGAATTTTCCCCCAGGGCAGATTGCTAGAGACCCTGGCACACACTGCAGCATGGGACCCGGGGCACTTGCTGGTAGATACTCTGGTAGATTCTCTGTACCTTGAAGTATTTAAACCATTATTTGAGGACTTCAGTAACTCAGTCATAGGTTAGGGGTCTATTACAGGAGTGGCTAATGTTGGAGGCCTAGATTGGCCTGAGTTGCTTGACCAAGTCGCTTGACCACTAGTAAGATTATTTGACCACTGTCTGAGGCCTAAACCTCAGCAGCCTGACTGCTTTTTACATTTGGTAGAGACCAATAGATTGCTGAGTAATCTTGTGTGCCTCAGTTTCTGCACCCTACAAATAATAACTAATGTGGGTTTGATATAATACAGCACATAGCTTATTAATTTGCAGCTGCACATAGATAAAAATGAATAAGGACATGAGTTTATACATTTTATGTTAAGGCATAGTTCCCATTGTTTGGGGTTAGTTTTCCCACCACCTCTCTCACTGCCAGATGTTGTTTTGCCCCAACTTATCATGGCGAGAACATGAATATTAGTTATTACTAACAATAATGGATAGAAAAAGTGAAGGACATAAAAACATCATTTAAGATAAGTGAATAATAGATGCTGTATAAAAAAAGGGTATAAAAAGCCACTACCCAGACAAAGGAGTGCTCTTCATCGCCACCTGATTCCACAGAAGATGTTGCTGGACTGATCACTTGGTGGGGCTCCTGAAGACAACCATTCCTGTATACAGCCGCTGGAGTAAACACATAACTCCTTGGATCTAGTAAGTATGAATATGTTGTAGTTAATTTTTGGCTTAGTATTGAACTAACTATCTAAAAAATCCTTATGCATTAAACCTTATTGATCTGCAAATCCGGCATACCGTGTCTGACTGAGAACTTACACTGATCATAGTAAGTGCCTGGAACAGGAGGGTGAGGTGCTGTAGCCTGCATTGCTCAGGAGGTCAGACTAGATGATCATAATGGTCCCTTCTGACCTTAAAATCGTTGAATCTGAGGCTGTAAAAAAAAATCCTTTTCCACACAATGCATAATTAGCCCATAGAATACAATGCCACAAGAAGTCCCTGAGGCCAAGAATGTGCAAGATTCACTGTGGACTGGACATTTATATGGGAGATGTGAGTATCCAGAGTTAGACACTAAAGATTTTTTTTAATCACTAAAAAATAACATTTTTGAGAAGGGCTGTAAACCTTTGTGTTTCAGGGTGCCAGGAGGTAACTGTCCCTGGGAGCAGATTCTTGTAGAACTAGAGCCGTGATTCCCAACCTGTCTGAGTGAAAGCCTCACTAGCTAACACTAGATAAAACGTGTCCCCCCCGACCCAGCCATAAACACAGATAACCCCTATAAACACATATAATGATAATAATAATACCACTAAATTACATTAATAATAATAAATTACTCTTACCTGAGTAAGAAACTAAGCCTTCCCTGCACAGACACCACCACATGCTGCATATGGCCCCGTCTCTTCCCATCCCCCATGGACTGCGGGTCATGGAGATGGTGGGCTGGTCAGGGCTGCTCCAGGCCCCCTCTGGTGCTTGGCTGCTCCGCTCTGGCCAGGCGCCCGGCTGACTTGGCAGTGAGGGGGGGTGCTCCTCTGCTCTAGCTGGCGTGGGGCGTGAGGCTGCTGCTCCCGGCCAGCACGGGCCCTGGAAGGCTAAATTACTTCAATATTACTGAAGCCTCATAGACCCTCTGTAATCTTTGCTGCTTTCCCAAAGGGGTCCCACACCCCAGGTTGGGAACCGTTGAGCTAAATATTTCTTGCCCTACCCTCTGAAGCAGCTGGTTCTGGCCACCATCGGAGACTGGGCTAAATAGACCGTGGGTCTGATGCCGCCTGGCAATTGTTGTGTTCCTTTTGATCAAAGCACCCACCCTAAAGGTCTGGGCACTGTACAGACATTATAAAGTGTACTACACAGTACGGATAAAAACCAGAGACCTCCTTGCCCTGCAAACTACCCTCCAGCCAACGCCTCCCAAACCCTAATCAGCCCCATGGAAAGGCCTGGAAGGAATGAGATTAATTGCAGCCTGCTCTGATCCAGGCTCTGGAAAGTGTGTGGCAGGGTCGAGGACTCCATGCTGGGAAATGCCCTACTCCTGCTAGTCTTCCTACCACCACCAGCAGGTGGCACTGTTCAGAGCCAAACTTTTCTCCCCTGGATGGACAGCTCCTAATAGCTGTTCTTTATTATTTATGTTATGGTAGCAGCTAAAGACTCCAAATTAGTTTTGGAGCCTCATTGTCATAGGAGCTTTACACACCCTAGGGAAGAACAATTCCATAGTTACTGGTTAATGGGGCTTTCTTTTTAAGAGCTGAATTTTCTAAGATCACTAAGGACCACCATTAAGGACAGTCCATGCCTTGTCATTTTTTGCATTTTTCCCTGCAAATTTGTGGCAGGAAGGAAATGGATCTGCAAAATTGTTTTTAGTACAGGAAAGGGAAATTCTGCAAGATTTAGTACGTAGCTACTCCCTTGCATAGCCCGGAGAGCCTGAATTTGTGATATTGTCTCCTTCTCTGGCCATAGAATTGAACACTAAGTTTAATTTATTTTGAGTTACGTGTTTTTAGAGAGGATAGCAGATGACTTGTGCTTAACCAGACCGAGGCAGCCATTTGATTTGTAAAGTGCTTCGCAGAAAAAAAGTGGATCTCGTGAAAACCAGATGAATATGTGAAAACAAAGGAACATACAAAGCTTTAGGAGAATCACAGAAATCTGAAAAGATTGCTAGATTTCAAGGCCAGATGGGACCATTCTGATCATCTCATCTGACCTCCTGCATAAGGCCAGAGAAACTCACCCACTGATTCCTGCATCAAACTCAATAAGCCATAGCTTCTTAGGCTTAGATCACATATTGTGCACTTCTCTGGAAAATGGATTGATGTCTACAGTCTAGTTCCCTGAGCTTCAGCCACCCCTAGTTCTGCTCCTTTCTGAAGGAGACTATTACATAAAGTCTCCTAAAAATATTGGTCCTCCTGCCATTAGGAAATATTTTCTGAATGTTTCTGTTTGCTCTGGTTAACCCGTTACTCCTAATTCCCCAACCTAGGGGTTTATGCCTCTCAAAAGCAAATAACTTTCAGGTAGGTCTTCCACATGGTCACCCAAATTCTACATCTCTTATAATGAATATTTCCTGCTGTGGAAGACCGGTCTTGTTGGGCATGCGCTGAAGTGGAACTTAGGAGATATGAGTTTTAGTCCCACTGCTTTGATGGATTCACTATTTTGAGCAACCCTTCATGGACGGGAAGGGCTATTCAAGCTGAGGCAGCTGCTGCTAGGACAATAAAGAGGCTGTCCCATGCCTCTTTTAGTTCCTTTACCAACAGCACCAAATTGGAGGCCACCATCTTAAGCAGCTCCTGGTGCGCCCTGAAATCATCCAGGGGTGCTGAGTGACCCTGGGAGACTGCTGCATCCGGTGAGGAGGAGGAGGATTGGAGGGGCACAGCGAGAGGCCGATAAGGAGTAAGTAAGGAGTCGTATTTCCTTGCCCTAAATCTCTTCTGATACTTGGCCCAATGTCTTCCAGCTGGATTTTATTTGGTTCCAACTCACAGATTATAACCCAAAGAGCAGCAGGCACTTTCACTACCTTGAAGAGTGACAGTGGCTCATACTCAAGCAGAGCTGACAGAGTTTGTCCCTCAAAGATAAGTCCACCATTCTGGAGTCTGAAAATTGGTCGGAATCTGCATGTTATTTTCTGAGAAATGGGTCAAAAACGCCTCTCAGTGAAAACCACTTGATTGTGTACATCACTGGGAATAATACAGATCCCCCAGGCCTTTTTGACGATCAGGACTTCGGAGAAGTTGGATGGAGGCTGAGAAGCCTGTCTGTGCCTCATGCAAAGCCCTTGGCACAAGATATCAAAATCTCTTCAGGCTGCAGTTGGTGAGAAGCAGGCAGTGACTCCTGCCACCAGTGTCCCAGCCACTTGTTTTCCCTCTTTCTCTGTCACAGACCATCTCTATATCCCCTGATGGCCTGTGGGAGCACAGCTAGGAAGACGGTATTTAGAAACTATTGTATCAATCGCAGAGGGCAAATGTTAAGTAGAAAAAAGATGGATACAGCCAGAGTTATTGGGTTGAGGGGGCAGGACTCAAGGATGTTGCCACTAGAAGGCTGAAATAGCACTGGCAGCTCACAATACTTTGTAAATTTTCCCAGAACCACCTGCTCCAGAAAGCCATGCCAGGAGCTATGCCAGGAGCTATGCTATAGATACCTCTGGAGTCCCACAATACAGCGACGCAGCAACGGTTGGAAGAAATGCTGCATAGAGCTGGGTGTGGGTGTCGGTGTGGCTGTTTTTCAAACAACTGTTCTGCAGAATGGACGTGCTGCACCATTGCAGGGACCAACAGTGTCAGGTGCTGCACTTAACAGACTGTCACAGAAGAGCCTCCCTTTGCCAGCTGAAACTGAAAGGGGTTTCCAGACACGCAAGAGTAACATGAGACAATGAATACACAGGAACTGCCTGTTTGGTGTTCAAAGTTCAGTATCCGCCCATTTCTGAGAACAGTAAAAGGAAACTAAATTCCTCTCTTCTCTGCAGACGAAGCCATGGCTGCTGCAAATCCAGCAGAAACGCTCCTAGGTGAACTGACTTGTTCGGTGTGTCTGGATTATTTTAAAGATCCAGTGTCTCTAGATTGTGGGCACCATTTCTGCCAAGCCTGCATCACTCGGTGCTGGGAGGGATTGCGTACAAACTTCTGCTGTCCTGAGTGCAGACAAACCTTTTCCCAGAGAAATTTCAAACCAAGCAGACATCTAAGGAACATTGTAGAAGCCTCCAGATCACTTCCACTAAAGTCAACAAAAGAACCAGAAGCTGAGAGAGTGTGTGAAAAGCACAAGAGGGTTTTAGAGCTCTTCTGTCAAGTGGATCAAATACCCATTTGTATGGTTTGCCTTCTGTCTCGAGATCACAAAGAACACACTGTGGTTCCCATAGAGGAGGCTGATGAGGATTATAAGGTAAGAGATCGCGGGATGGTGTGAAAGCTGGAATGGCCACAAATGGCATTTTAATTAAATAATTATTGCAAAAACCAGCAGATACTGTTAGAGACCCTTACAAATAATACTTTAACAAGGAGAAAGGATTTGTAATACACTCTTATTAACCTGTTGCGGCCCAGAACCATTTTTAACACCAATGAGAACCCAGAAAAGTCAGTTCCGAAGTGGCCCAAGAGATACAATTTATACATCTAGCACAGTACTATTACACTGGAACTGTTGCTGACCTGGGAACAATATACTGCTAGAAATATAAAACCATCTTGTGTTGTGCACTTTTCATGATTCTGAGATGGAAGAAACACTAATTCAAATCTGACAAGGAGAAGGGATTTGAACAGGGATGTGTCACCTTTCAGGTGAGTGCCCTAACCATGGAATAAAGTGATGTGAGGCTTCCTCCATTTCCCTGTTGAAGCTATTCCACTGGTTCAAATGAGTCATTTGGACCAAAGAGAGAGAAACCACAAGCATGAGAATGGTTCTATAGCCAGGGGTTGGAGCAGTCACTCAATTTTATTATATATTTACTATTCTTGAAAATATAAAAAAACGGGGGAAAACCCTCTAAAAGCATAACAACTAAACCAGTTTTTCTTTTGTTAGGAACAAATTCAGAGCCGTATGGAGATTTTGAAGAAAGAGAGAGAGAGGATTCTGTCATTTAAATGGAGTGGGGAAAATAAAAGCCAAGAACTGCTGGTAGGTGCAATTATTGCTCAGAAGCAAATGTGCCCAGGGACATTATCCACACAATGGTTAGTTTGAGTAATATCAGAGGAAGCGTGAGAAACATGTTTCCTCCATGAAAGAGTATTACTTATTTATTGTCACTGTAAAGAAAAGCTGGTTTGGTTTATGGAAAAAGGAGCATTAAAAAAAGATTGTTAAAAATCCAAATATATTCATTGATAATATGAGTGTAATTTGTTTACTTACCAGTAGTTTCTCCTTTAGTCTTTCAATGTGAGCTGGCCGAAATTTTTCAGCCAACAAAAACTTCCTGTAGATAAATGAAGTTTTCATGGAAAGAAGTCACTTGCAACAAATTTTTCAATTTTTTGGCAGGAATGTTCAAACTGAAGCAAATATTTTTGTGTCATTTCAAACAGAAATTTTCATTTTGTTTTTAAAAAGCTGAAAAAATTCAAAATTTCAAGTTTGGTTTTTGTCTCTTTCTTTTCCTTTTTACTCCTTTTTTGCCACTGAATACACTAAAATGAATAAATTCCAATTTTTCGCCTTGGATTTTCCTTTTTCTTTTTGCCACTTTTTCAAAAATGCTCCCATTTTTGAAAAGGTACAGAGAATACAAAGAAAAAATGGGGGGAATGAACTTTATTTTGTTACATTTTGGGAAAAGGGAGTAACAAAAATGTGAAATTTTTCAAACAAATTACATGTGCTTCCATTTTGTACTTTGTGGAATGGAAACAACGCTGAAATTTCAAATTTTATTGCAAATTCCCCCAACCTCCCAATTCTTTGGCCAGCTTCACTTTCAACAGAGATAACCACAACAGAACTCTCAGTGCAGCTGCTATAGGAATCTGCTGCCCCAAAGGAGGCTAATCATTTAAGGCCTACGCCAAAGCCTACTGAAGTCTTTGGAAAGATGCCCATTGAGTTTGGTGAGCTTTGGAACAGGCCCGTAGTGATATCGTTGTTAGACATTGCCATGAAGGAGATTTGAGTTCCAAATCTGGTCTGATTTTCTTGCTCCTCAGGTATCAGGGACCAGACAGTGCTCCAGAAACATCATGAATTGGGGGACTTCTCTCTGGTTCACATGCACCCATTCCTAAGTGACCTAAAAACTCAGATTTGCATGTGCAAATAGGTGGTCTCCAAGAAGCCCAATTTGTGCTCAAGGTCCCTGCGTGGATGAACATCAAAGATTTATGGTGTGCCAAAATCTATGTATCCAAGACTGTTTTCAGAACTCATGAGAGCAAATGCTGGAGCTCAAACTTTTTAACCAGTTTTAGAAAACATGGCCCTATATGTTTCTGTGTATTTTGTGGAGAGTATCTTTTCCCCAGTTCAAGTCCTAATGCTTCTTAGTTTGGGTTCTACTGTTTGCTCTCCACAAATATTCCTTGCCAGTGCAGTTCTGGGTCCCACACCTGCTGTCCTTCCTGTTATTAGAAGGAGCTGGTTCTCTAGAAGTCATAGATAGCAGAATATCTGAATCATGCAAGAAAAATTCATATTCTAAACACCAGTTAGGACTCTTGAAAATCTATTGGAAAATCTTCTGTCTACTGAATGTAGAGTATGTGCTCAATAAAATGTCAGAAATAAAATTCTATGGGATTGCAGTGATATGCTCCCATGTGCATACATAAATCTTTATAAAATGACCCATGACTCACTCTGTGTTCCTCTCCTTGACCTGGGCTTTCCCTGTTTGTATCTCCATTTCAGAAACAGCTAGAAACTGAGAAGCAGAAGATTGTGTCTGAATTTCAGAAATTGTGCCAGTTTCTGAAGGAACAAGAGCGACTACTCCTGGCCCAGCTAGAAGAGCTGAATAAGGAAATTGAAAAGAGGAGGGATGAGTATGTTGCCAAACTATCTGAGGAAATATCATCTTTCAGTCACCTGATCAGTGAGATGGAGCAGAAGTGCCAGCTGCCAGCTAGTGAATTCCTGCAGGTGAGATGGTGTTAGAAACACTCCTGAACCTCTCACAGAGAGAGAAAATCTTCTAACCCTTCACTTTTGGAGTGTAGGTGTTGAAGGTCAGAACATACGTTATTGCTAAAATATACACTGTTTTTCCTTAAGGGCTTGACCAAATGCCCTTTAAAGTCAATTGAAATATACTTCTTGCTACAATGGACGTTGGATCAAGCCCTAAATGAAAAAAAACCAAACTTCTTTTGAATTCTATTTGGAGAAGACTCCTAGAAAAATGGCAGACTCCAAACTCTGTTCAACCAGTGTCCTAATTCAAGAACAAACAGACAGTCAATAAAATTAGACGGTGGCAAATTCAGAACTGATGCAAAGAAACATATTTTCACACATTGTGTAATTAGACTGTGGAACTCATTGCCACAGGATGTTGTTAAGACTAAGCATTTATCAAAACTCAAAAAGTGATTGGACATTTATATGGATAACAAGAATATCCAGAGTTATAATTAATGATAACAAAAATTTATAACGGATATTAAACCTCATGCTTCATTGCTTCAGCCAATCTCTAACTATTAGAGAGAAGGTGGAGAATGTGGGGGGGGAGAGGGCAGATTTTTTTACACCCACCTCTGAAGCATATGTTACTCTCCCCCTTTAGAGACAGACTATTGACCAGATGGACCTGAGATCTGATCCACTCTGGCATTTCCTGTGTTCCAAATGTTAACTTTAAAAAAATTAAAGATGGAACTGGACGTTAATTATGGAAATAGCTAAGATTGAAGCTGAGTTTCTATTTTAAGCCTGATTTTGCCACTCTTCCTACATACCACAAAAAAGGGGAAATTTTGGCCTCCAAATTGATACATAAGGCTGAGGTTGTGGTGATTTTTGCCTGTGAGTGTCAGAAGATCTTTGTTCAACACATTGTAAGACTGAGCCCTCTGATTCCATGTGCCATCTGGTTATTCAAATGTTCTTACACAAAGAACTTTTGTGCCTCCATATACAAACGTCCTGAGCCTAGATCCTCCAGTCAGAGCATTTATACAAATGAGGAAAGGCAACACATCTAAAGATTGTGTTTGTATTAATAGGTAGCAAATAATTGCACTTAGAAACTGAAACTATGAAGACAAAGCAGGAGGGATCATCCAAATGCTATATCTGGGACAGAATTTTCTTTTATCTTTCTCCTCTAGGACATTAAAGGCACCTTGAGCAGGTAGGTGGTTCCTTCTCACTCATTCTCCCTTCCCAATGCAGGCAAGGGATTTTGGACAGGAGACATTGCTCCTAATGGTTCAGCAGTGCACAGCCTGGGGCTGATTCCCAATCTCCCTCTGTTAAATCTAATCCTGGGGCTAGTGTCATTTTTACTAGACTCCAGAATACACCAGTCTGAGAAGAGTTAATTACCTACAGATGGGGTATTTATTTATAGTGCAGCTGGA
Source organism: Emydura macquarii macquarii (assembly GCF_026122565.2). Lineage (NCBI taxonomy): Eukaryota > Metazoa > Chordata > Testudines > Chelidae > Emydura > Emydura macquarii. The sequence continues at coordinate 6,903 of NW_027132635.1, read as the reverse complement.
GGAGAGGATACCTCAGGAGATTGCGGCTGGAGTTTTTCATTTCTAGGTCAAACTCCACCTACATTGGTAGCAAAGGAAAGTCAATGCTGTCCTATGACTATTCAATGAGCTGTTTGTTAATTGCTTCTTATTATGCAGTGAGCTCTATTGGTGTGCTTGGTATGACAGCGATATGATGGAAGAGACATTCCCTGCTCTAAAGAGTTTGTAATGTGCTATTATTAGTAGTACTATGTTAATTCCTAAAAGCAAAATCAGGCCTCAATAAGCAGGGCACTGCACAGACACATGGTGAAAGACAGTCCCTGCCCCACCGAGCTTACAGTCTAAATAGACACAAGAGACAAAGGGTGGGAGGGAGGAAGGATTCAAATCAATGTAAGATGTCTTGATTGAATGTCAAAGGCAAAGTGCTGCACTTCGGAAGGAAATATCAAATGCACAAATACAAAATGGGGAATAACTGGCTAGACAGTCGTACTGCAGAAAAGGATCTGGGGGTTCAAATGGATCACAAAATGAATGAGTCAACAGTGTGATGCTGCTGTGAAAAAGGCAAATGTCACTCTGGGATGTTGTCATGGGTTGTCCAACTCACAACAGGTGGCGCCTCTTCCTGGCTGATCTGAGGATTAGCTCATTCCAGGTCCAACTTCTCCGCTTTCAGTCTCTCCCCCCACTGCCTTAAAGATGGATTCCAGGGAAGAGCCCAAGACAAAGATGCCTCCTTCTTTTAACAAGTTTCCTGAACACCTCCTGGGGTCAAGTGATTGTCCATGTCCGGCGACGGGCGTGATTTTTCCCTCTTGAGCCAAAGGCCTCCAAGGTGTTTGTGCCAGTCCATTGTTCCTGTATGCATGTCTCTGAGAGGCGTGAACACTCAGTGATCCACACTTGTGAGAGACATATTTGCTTCGTGTGTGTGTCTGCATCCATTCAAGCCTTGTGAGAGACATATTTGGGGCAATGACCTAGAGTTTCATATCTGTGCATGTGTGTGACATTGCAGGAAACATGCTACCATAACAATAACGTTCAGTATGTCATGAGCATTCCAAAACCACCTTCCATGGCATACTTTGTATCAGACAGTACACAGTTATACTGTAAGGGTGAACATGAATGATACACAGATCACACCATAAGGGTGCACATGGGGTACAGTGTGTTACAGAAATGGGTTAGTGAGTCTCACTCCAGGTCCTGGTACAACGGGGATGTACATCACCACAAGGATTGTCACTAATTGTCTCCCTTAACTGGTCTACAGGATATAGGTCAGGCAATTTGACTTATTCACTCTCACGATACAAGAACAAAGGGAAGTTCAGTGAACCTGAAAGGCAACTAGTGTAAATACTTTTGTTTACACAACTCATGATTAACCTGAGGAAATCGTTGCCACATGATATTACTGAGTTTTGTAGAGTCATAAAGTTTAAGGCTAGAAAAGACCATAAAATAATCACATTTAACCACCTGTATATCAGAGGCCCTTACATTTCACCCACTTATTCCTGTATTTAGCCCAATAACTTGTGTTTGGCTAAAGCCTAACTTATGTTTAATTAAAACATCTTCCAGAAAAGCATTCAGTCTAGATTTGAACTTGTCAAGGGATGATGAATCCACCACTTCCCGTGGGAGTTTCTTCCAATGGTTAATCACCCTCAAAATGTCTGCCTTATTTCATATTTGAATTTGTCTGCCTTCAGTTTCTAGCCATTGGTTCTTCATACGCCTTTGTCTGCTAGATTGAAGAGCTCTTGAGTACCCAATATATTCTCCCCATGAAGGAATTTATACACCAGACTCAAATGCCACTGATCTCTCTACCAACCCTCAAATCATTTTTGTGGCTCTTCTCTGCACCCTCTCCAATTTTTCAAAGTCCCTTTTAAAATGTGGACACCAGACCTGGATGCAATTTTCCAATATTGGTCTCACCAAAATGAACGGGAAGTTGGTAGCGTCACAGCTGGTAATGTACCTATTCGTGGGTCAATAGAGAATGTAATCCTCCAAGGTCTGCTGAGCTACATCCATTCACTAGAATAAAATTCATTTTAGAAAAAAACAAATATGACCAAACTCCATCACAAGTAACACTAGGTGGTTTGTTCTTCAGATGTGAGAGGGAGAAGTTTCAGAACCCAGTGGCCTTTTCTGTTGAACTGAAATGGAGAATCTGGGAATCGTCTCAAAAAAATGCATCTCTGGAGACCATAATGGAGAAATTCAAAGGTAATAAACAGTCACTCTGGGGATTTTCTCACATATGTTACATTGATAATGGACAGAACTGGGAAAATCTCTCTGGGAAAATGATTGTGAATGGGGATTGGTTCCAAATGATTATTTGACTATGAATTCCCCATCAAGCTCCCAACAGAGCACCTACACACTGGGTCAAGATCCTATATTCCCACTCCCTGGGGGTTCACAATAAACATTAACTCTAGCTTGAGCTTCCTGCTGAATTCACTGTTTTTTAAGTATGTTTGTTTGGGTTTTTTGTCTGCAAGTCCTCCCATGTCATCATAGTCCCTCTCTTACATAAGCGATTCTACACGTTTTACCCTCCGGAGCTGGAGATAATGAGACCACCAGATCTGGCCGGAAGGATGAGTCAGTTGTACTGAGTATTAGTGGTACAGGGGCAGATTTACAGTTGTTTGGATGCTAATCAGTGAAAAAGTTTCCGTTTATTGGTCTGTCTCTGAGTTATGTGTTCGTTTCAGAAGGTATGTCTACACCACAATTAAACACCTGTGGCTGGCTCATGCCAGCTCCTGGGCCTCAGGTTATGGGGCTCCTGGGCCTCAGGCTATGGGGCTATTTAATTGCAGTGTAGACTTTCAGGTTCTGATTGGACTCGGCTCTTGGACCCTTCCCCCTACAGGTAATTTCTTTAGTTTTTAGTGTTTGTGGTTATTTTAGTGATGTGTGTAAGGGTTTGTATTGATCTGAATTGTACTTAGCCTTCTTAACTATAACTTAATAACATTTATTTTCATTTTGCTTTTGTGCTAGAATATTAACAATGTAAATATATTCATCAACATGAGAACATGACATTTAATCTTTTTTACCCTTTTCTTCCTATAGACTCACTGTCGTCTAGACACAAGTTGAACGTAGGTAAATTTCTGGGATCAAAGGGGCAGTGAAAACTTTCATATGAATGATGGTGTCTCACTGGCAGCACCATAGTTGAGGTTTTGTTTCAATTTTGCATTTGACAGGAACTGAACACCGCATCACTGGTGGCCACACAGATCTTTCCTAAAAACAGAAAAGGAGATTCTTTTCTCTATTATAATTTAGAATTGTTAAATAGTGGTTGGGCTAAGCAGATGGGCTGGGGTTGGGCGAGGCAGAGAAGTGTCTCTGTCTAGAGATCTAACTGTTTAAAAAGGAGCCTTCTGGAAATTCGGAGAGGAACAACTCACCTCTTTTTTAAGAACAATTTATGCCCACACACACATCCCCTGGCCATATTATTATTATTAGTGAATGCACAAGTGGTACAGTAAAGATGAGAGAAAGTTCAACTTGCAAAAATATAAAGTAAAGAGATAAAGGAGAAATGTGTAAGTCAAAAGTAAAAATGTTAGAAGTGTCAGAAGGGCTTAGGTAGGCATCACACATTTTAGCCATTCAATAATCTTGGAGCCAGCAGTGTGGAGTCTGGAAAGCCCCCTGATAGATTAGCCCAAGACAAGCAGCCATTCAGTAAGTGTGTGGTGTCCTCAAGCACGCCGCAGCTGCACAGAGTCATGGAGGACCAGTGATGTCTCTGTAGGAGCTGTTTTTCTATTGCTCAGGTAGCTCTGATCTTCAGGAGGGAGGGGGCTCTGCAAGGAGCCGGGGATGTGAGGAATTGCTCATTGCACTGGAGGACTTTGGATTCCTTGTAATCTGCTGAGACCCTCCTAGGATGCCAGGATCTTGAACCACGTCTTTGGGGAAAGGTGGATGCAAAAGGGGAAAGATTTAGTGGGCTTAATTGCCAGCTCCTTTGATGCTGCTCTGTCAGAGCGAATATGCATTAATGTGCATGGAAACAGACCCCAGAAAACAGCTCCTCTGCAAGGGAGTCATCCCAATCAGTGTGAAGCTCGAATATGGGCTCTACAGCAACTCTGCTCCCAGCCCTCAGAGCATTGGGTGGGTTGGGGACATACTGGGGCACAGACAGAATGCATTACACTGTGGGTGCTCTCTGCTTTACAACCCTAAGCCTCCTGTAACTTACACTTGGGGCCAGGTTGACTAAAGGAAGGAGAAATGTGGCTTAAAATCACCTCCCTCTAATCCCCCTTATTTTCACCCCAAGCACCAGAATGGAATAACTAAGGATCAGACTCTGGGTTTTGGGGGCCTGGCTCAGCTGAGCTGATTCTTTCACTCTGTCACTGAACTGGCTCTGTCAGGGGCGTGAATCCCCCGTGCACATTGCTGAGATCTCAGAGCTGCTCCCCACAGAGCTGGGTAAATCCCGCAGGGAGGAGATGGCTGGACTCTCTGGAACCGGCTAGGGCAAATTCTGTCACTGACAGGATGGGACCCTCCCCAGGGCTGAGCTCTGCCCTTAACGCTCTGATTCTCTCCCTGCAGAAAACGTACCTTTCGATCCAGACACAGCCCATCCCAACCTCATCCTGTCTGCGAATCGGGGAAGTGTGACATGGGGCAGACTGCAGGATCTGCCCAACAACCCTGAGAGATTTGACACTGAACCCTGTGTGTTGGGCTGTGAGAAATTCACCTCGGGCAGACATTACTGGTGGATGAATGTGACAGAGGAGGAACTCTGGGCTATGGGAGTGGCCAGAGAGTCTGTGAGGAGGAAGGGTCAGATCAGCTTTACCCCTGAGCATGGGATCTGGGCTGTGGAGTGCAGAGAGGATCAGTGCTGGGCTCTCACATCCCCTGAGCCTGGCACCCCCTTGTCCCTGAGCCAGGAGCCCTACATGATCCGGGTGTATCTGGACTACGAAGGGGGGCGGGTGGCGCTTTTCAATGCTGGTAATGGGGACCCGATCTTCACCTTCCCACCGGCTTCTTTTGCCGGGGAGAGACTCCGCCCCTTCTTCAAATTGAGACACAGGGGAGCTGCTGGTCTGCGTTCTTCCCTATTCGGGTTCACTTTTCTGGGAAAACGGTTCTAGGGCCAAGGTGCCCAGCTCATACAGTGCCCAGAGGTGCACCAACTGTCCCCATGAAATGGGCTCCTCTAGCCCCACTGACTGTACTGATCTCTATGACCCTGGCCTGGAGGACTCAGCCAGCCAGTCCCACCTCACGCCCCATCTGCACAGACAAGGCTGAAGAAGCAACAGTCTAGCCATAGCTCCATGGTTGTGGAGCTTGGGGGAAAGGGACAGACAGGCGCTCTAGGCTGGGACTCTATGCTCCTTGGAGGCCAACTCTCTCTGGAGTGAGTGGGGGAGGGGGGGGACTCTCGAGGAGAGAGCCCCCTGTGGCAGAAGGATCCAGCCAAAGACCAGGGAGAGACAACTCGACTGGGGCAGTGGGAAACAGGGGGAGGCCTGGCTGGAAGAGGAGAGCAGGGGTGTTTATAAAGTCATGTTAGCTGGTCGTTATTTAGCCACAACCAGGTAATATATATTTTCAAATACAGCAGTTACTGTGTGTACCAGTTGCGAAGGCTGAGCTTTGCAAAACAACCAAAGTGACGTAAGACTCACTGATTTTCAGTGGAATGTGTGCTCCTACGTAACTTGGGGAGGGATTTTCAAAAACACTGGAGTCATATTCATCATTGTGTTAGTTTAAATGCGATAATGTATTTTCCAGAATAGTGCATCTTCCCCACGCAGGCAAACTACTTATTTGTTCATCTTATTATAGACCCCCAGTGAATGGACCTGAGAGGGAAATTTGTCTGTTAAAACTTTCTGGAAAGCTCTGGTTTGTTGTGTGAGGTGCATTTTGAGACAGAAACAAAAGATTGGTGCCCACATGGATTTTGCCAAAATAAATTTTAAATGAACAGAGACCGGAAAGCCCAATCAGTTCCCTTGTTTTGACTGCCCAGTATAAAATAGAAATGCAAAAAGAGATGAGAAATATAGGATTGATGCAAAATATATGAGTGGTGCTAAAGATCCATTGTGCACTGGATTTCCTGAAAGATCATCTCTTCCGCCCCTTATTTATATCATCAAGTAAATAATCTAACTCTGGGAATACCAGTTGATAAAATAAATATGGATGGATCGTATGGAAAATCCCTTTGAGATGCACTCAGTTAAAACTAAAATGTGCAGCCTTTGTTACATCTGAGTTATGTACAACTGTGCAAGCTGTGTTTAAAAATTGCATATTTGTTCTTCATGTAACTCACTTTCTTTATCTTGTAGAAATCTCCCTGATTTCCCTATAATTGTATCTGAATTGTCTCCCCAAACTGATCCTTGTAAAATGTAGATAAATGTATACTTTGATGGTGTGTATTCATATTATTTTGAATTATTCCATATAAATAATATCCTGTGCCAGTTTTGGGCCAGATTTTCAGGAGTACTGAGTTCAAATTCACTATTTAACCATTCACAGCTGAGCATTTTGGAATAAAGACCTAACTAATATGATTTACTGAACAATCCCAAACTGCTTTCCAAGTGCCAAAAGCTCCAAATATCCTCTGCCCAGCCAACAAAACCACCAGCTTTCCCTCAATATCCGTCCCCAATCAATAAAAACCTGCAGTTCTTTGAAGGCAGGAAATTTACATCAAAATAAATAACCCAAAGGAAGTTTCACTCCACTGGATTATTCATCTTGGTTGTTCCATGAGAAAAGCATTTTTCATATACAGAATCTGCTGCTGAACTTTCCGCTCACCTGCTGCAGTGGAACATTGCAGAAACCAGA
>NW_027132634.1:0-46285 GCF_026122565.2 Emydura macquarii macquarii | reverse complement strand
AATATCAGCGTGGTTGGGGGAAAAGACCTTTTCACTGCCAGCCCAGCGGTTAGAGGAAGTACTCGGCGTTTGAACTTGGCGCTGGTTTGACTGGAGACATTTTTAACGTGATCCATTTCTTCTCACTGAGTACATACATTGAAGTATTATACGCAGGTTCCTTAACAATGATGGGGCTGATCCTCAGCTTCCAGCACTTTCAAATGGGGCTGTAACAATTGACACCTATTGAGGTCCACCTGTAACACTCATGATCACAAATGGGATTTTCAAGGAAAGAAATGGAAACTGTTCCATAAGAATAGAATGTTTCTGAAGAAACTTTCACTGGGATTTGGGTGTCTAACTCTCTTTGACTGTGAAAAATCCCTGTCACCACGAGTGTTAAGTGACAGGGGAACTGAGCTGCACAGAGGTTGTGTAGCTTGTTTAAACTCACACCCATGGCCAATGGCAGACCTGAGGACATAACCTAGTTCTCCAAGGAATTTTGGTACCAAAATACCATTACATTTCCATGAGAGTTGGGCATTGTAGCCGGGAGGTGTGGCCTCCCTCGGAGATTGACAACGAGGGAAAGGCAAACCCCCCTGGGGGTTGGAACCTGGGAGTACAACACCTGACCGGAAGCAGGTAGGCAGGGCTAGACCTATAAAAGCCAGGCTTGCCCGCTCAGTCAGAGCCCAGTGGCTAAGGGAGAAGGAGCATCTCCCTTGGTGCCCGAGCCTATGGCCGCACCTGCTGGAGGGCTAGGCCTGAGACAGTTTCCTCACCCATCTGGGGGACTAGAGACTGTCCTCCCGCATTGCCAGCCTGCCATGCCAGAGGGCTAGGCCTGAGATTGCTTCCTCACCTCTCTGAGGCTAGAGACTGCTTTTCCCCCTTGCCGGCCTGCCCTGCCAGAGGGCTAGGCCCGAGACTATTGCCTCGCCCTGCTGAGGGCTGAAGGCTGTTTCCTGCTGCCTGCCCGTCCCTGGCTGAGGGCAAGGCCATCGATTGTTTGCTCGTCCGGTGAGGGCTAGAGACTAGTACCCTAAGGAGTGACCTGAAACTAAGGCTCGCCCTACTGATTTTGAGCCAACACCAGGGAGCAATAGGCAAGAATTGCCAATAAGGCAGTGATCAGAGCACTGCCCAGGGCTGTTCTAAATGAGACAGAGCTGGAACCTGGGTCTCCCAGAGGCCACCTGAGTGTCCTACCCATCATTGCCTTTGGCCCAATGAATAGGACATTATTTATACAAAGTGGGAACTGGATAATCTATTGTAACCAATAAGGCAAGACAATCAGAGCCTGTTAAAATATGTCCAGTCAACACAGCTCAAAGCTCACAGACATTTATCAGGAAGTTCTTGTGAATGAGCTCTGGGATCAGAAATATTTGCAGCAATTCTTTAATAAATAGCACCAAATAAATAATATTTTCAAGGAAATCATTGATCTGGACATCAGCAATAACGGACAACAAAAGAGGCACAGTAATTGGCTTTGGTTATTCATAATCTATCTATCTATCTTACATACTCTGTTATATTTAATGTATACATAGGATACACAAATAAGCACAAACATGTTTTAACAATAACAATACTAATAATAACAACAGCAGCAATAACAGCCGGCTTCTGTGCTCTAGACACATTTGGATCTCTGTGTGGAGGAAAGACCATTGGCTAATTCCAAATCAACCCTTTGCAGTGAATGAGTAAATCCCAGTTGCCCTGGTTACAGGGTTAGCTACATAACTGACCCCTTCTCGGGTCTCTCTGAGTTCACCCCATCAGGTCATAGCCATGAGCCTGCCGCTCTTTTCAGGCAGAATCACCTGATTTTCCCCCTCTCAAGCAGGGTCTCAGCCGAAAACACCTTGGGCACCAAGGTGATTTCTCAACAGGGTTTGATACCGGCAGTTCTTCTCTCAGGAGATGTGAGCAGTAATAAGTTGAGTGACTGGCCAGCCTTCTCCATACAAAGTGTGATTTATTTACCACAGTAGGAAGAAAGTTTAGCATAAGAGAAAATACTAGATAGCAACTCCAGATCCACCACAGCAATTATTCAGTTGGAGAAAACTTTCACCTTATTACCACAATTCAGTTTGTCTTTAGGCGTTGCAATAGCTTTCTCTTCCAAAATGCCTTTCCACCATGGAAAGAATGTTACAGCATAAAAATAATTTTTCCCCTCACCATCACAACCCAGGATGTCCCTGTTCTGGGACTAAATAGCTGAATCCGATCTCCAGGGCTGCGAGCCCAGCTCTGATCTCACCTCTGCAGCAAAACGCCCTAACAGCCTCTCCCAGCTGACCCTAACCCCACAGCAGGGAAACACGATCCCCCTGGATCTCACGCCATGGCAGCATCTCTGGAAGGACCCTGGGCTAAAACCAAGGCAGGGCTGAGGCTCAAGGGCTGTCCCAAGGGGTTTGCAGAATAATAGTTACATTTATAGGCTAGCCCAGAGCTGTGACCTACGATAGCTCAGAGCCCAGTGGCACCAGAAACTCAGAGGGGCTGGAATAGCCTGTTCCACACAGCCATGCCACACAACCAGCTCTGAGACAGCAGAGATGTTTCTCTCCTGCGTTGCATCAGCAACTGGTGTGATGCAGCCAGCAGAGGAACCCGCAGCTCTGACTGCCCTGGGTGTAGGACGCTGCTCACTAAGAGGTAGCCAGTGGCAAACATCGAACACTCCATGCAGTGTCCAAAACTGATGTCACTTGGTATCATTTCATTGATGATTTGTGCCAAGTGGAGATGTGGCCTTTTGATTTCAGTAGATCTGAAATTGATCTACAGCACCTGGGGATCTGGCCCATTGACAGCAATGGAGCCATGGCTGATTTACACCTGCTGGGAACCTGGCCTATCAAACAGTTTCAAATCCCTATTCTTTGCCTGTGCATCTGAACTGAACAAGAGAGAGAAGTGCCTAAACCGTCTGCTCTTTCTTAGCTCTTTGCCCAATGGGATTACAGCAGAACTGCAGAGTTATCAATCACCTGGCGGATGGTGGCTGCTCGTAACTCTGCAAAGTTTGCAGTTCTGAACAAGACAGTCTGGTTCTTCTTTCAAAAGTTTACAGCCGAACATTGACTCAAGTCAGCTTTGAAACTTCCCTTTGCAGAAGAGAAATGCTGCTTTTCACCATCTTAACATAAATGAAACAAGCACAGAAACAGTTTCTTCACTGTGTCAAATGTTTTTTTTTAACTTTGCCTTTATGTGTTTGGTAGTTTATGCTTAACACAGTCCTGTGTCAAAACTCTGAGATTCTCCTGTAATTTCAAGAGTGTAACTTTTCATGGTTCAGGAGTGTTTCATTACGGACAGATCTCTGGAGGAATTCACTCTTGCTAAGATTTCCTGCATCTGATTTTCAACTTTCTTGCTTTCTTTCTTTCTTTCTTTCTTTCTTTCTTTCTTTCTTTCTTTCTTTCTTTCTTTCTTAATAGAATCATAAAACCATAGAAGATTATGGTTGGAAGGGACCTCAGGAGGTCCTCTAGACCAACCCCCTGCTCAGGGCAGAAACCACGCTGACTAAATCATCCCAGCCAGGGCTTTCTCAAGCTGGGCCTTACAAGACTGTAAGGATGGAGATTCCGCCACCTCCCTAGGTAACCCATTCCAGTGCTTCATTTTCCTCCTAGTGAAAAAGTTTTTCCTAATATCAAACCTAGATGTCCCCCACTGCAACTTGAGACCATTGCTCCTAGTTTTGTCACCTGCCACCAGTGAGAACAGCTTAGCTCCATCCTCCCTGAAATCTCCCTTCAGGTAGTTAAAGGCTCCTATCAAATCCCCCCCCACTCTTCTCTTCTGCAAACTAAACAAGCCTAGTTCCCTCAGCCTCTCCTCATAACTCATGTGCCCCAGTCCCCTAATCATTTTTGTTGCCCTCCACTGGACTCTCTCCAATTTGTCCACATCCTTCTTAGAGCGGGGGGCCCAAAACTGGACACACTACTCCAGATATGGCCTCATCAATACAATATGGAAGGGAATAATAATTTCCCTCGAATTGCTGACAATGCTCCTACTAATGCAGCCCAATATGCCGTTAGTCTTCTTGGCAACCAGGGCACACTGTTGTCTCTTATCCAGCTCTTTGTCCACTGTAATCGCCAGGTCCTTTTCTGCAGAACTGCTGCCTAGCCAGTTGGTTCTTGGTCTGTAGCTGTGCATGGGATTCTTTCATCTTAAGTGCAGGACTGTGCACTTGTCCTTGTTCAACATCATCATATTTCTTTTGGCCCAATCCTCCTATTTGTCTAGGTCATTCTGTATCCTATCTCTACCCTCCATCGTATCTGCCACTCCCCTCATCTTCGTGTCATCTGCAAATTTGCTGAGGGTACAATCCACCCCATCCTCCAGATCATTAATGAAGATGTTGAGCAAAACCGGCCTCGAGACAGACAAACTTGACCCTGGGGCAGTGCACTTGTTACCGGCTGCCAACTACACATCGAGCCATTGATCACCACCCATTGACCCTGACGTCTGCCAGCTTTCTAGCCACCTTATAGTCCATTCATCCCACCCATATTTCAGTAACTTGCTGGCAAGAATATTGTGGGCGACTGTATCAAAAGTTTTGCTGTAGTTAAGCTATATCACTTCCACCTCTTTCCCCACACCCACAGAGCCAGTCACCTCATCACAGAAGGCAATCAGGTTGGTCAGGCATGAGTTGCCCTTGATGAATCCATGCTGACTGTTCCTAATACCTTCATCTCTATCAAGTGCTTGTAAATGGATTCCTGGAGTACCTGATCCATGATATTTCTGGGGACTGAGTTGAGGCTGACTGGTCTGTACTTCTCCAGATTCTCCTTCTTCCCTTTTTTGTTGATGGGCACTAGATTTGCCTTTTTCTTCAATCTTCGTGCACCTCCACCAGTTGCCACAAGTTTTCAAAGATAATGACCAATAGCTCTAAAATCACATCAACCAAATCCCTCAGCACCCTCGAATGCATTGCATCCCACCCCGTGGACTTGTGCATGTCCAGTCTTTCTAAATAGTCCTGAACCTGTTCTGTCACCACTGAAGGCTGTTCACCTTCTCTCCATTCTGTGCTGCCCAGTGCAGGAGTCTGGGAGATGACCTTGTCTGTGAACATGGGGCAAAAAAACCATTGAGTACTTCAGCTTTTTCCACTTCATCTGTCACTAGGTTGCCTCCCCCATTCTGTCAGGGACCCACACTTCCCTTAAGCTCCTCCGTGTTGCTAACGTAACTGTAGGAACCCTGCATGTCCCTTGCTAGCTGCAACTCCAGTTGTGCTTTGGCCTTCCACATTTCACTCCTGTGTGCTCGAGGAGACTCTAAGAGACTGGCAGATTATGACTTCTCTGCTATCATGATCCAGCTGTAATGTATTTTATCTGCTTTAACCTCTCAATAATTCTCTCATTTCTTTTTCTTAGTCAAGAAATCTGTAGCTAATTTATGAAAAAAATTGGGTACTGTGTTGTTTTTGGTAAGAACCTGAGCACCCAGTGATGTAGGGTGAATGACTAATCCTTTGGGGTTGGAAGAATCTAGTTTCTATGATTTCTGGTTTTCATAACCCTTTGTCACAAAGTCCCATTTGTCTGGGTGGTAAAGAGAAGCTAGAGAGTATAAGGGGACTGTCTGTGACTACTACAGTGATATATAGTGATCCAGGAGCACACTTTCATTACTGGCATGGTGAAATCTAATGATGGAATATACCCCTAGTCTGGGATGTCTGTCCTGATTTCTGACGCTCTGACCTGAGTTTGGCACACTTAGCTGTGAGCCACTCCGGGCATCGTGACACAAACCTCCTAATTAAAAATAAAATAAGCAAACTTAATCATGAGTTTAACTGTAAGCCATCAGCGATACTTCTCTAATGTTTACAGTTAAGCACCATACTTTTTTTTTTTAGATCAGTGCCTTAGATCAGAATATTCAAAGGAGATGAGTTTTAAATTCATAATCATTGAGTGTTTGGACAAGAAGTTATGACCATTTGAACCACCTGAATTGTTCTTTTAAGAAAACCAATTGTAATAATCCATTGTAACGAAAAAGGCAAGGGAAACGGGGCATGCTAAAATGTGTCCAGTCAAAACAGCTCAAGGATCACAGACAATGTTTATCATGAAGTTCTTGTAAATGAGTTATGGAGTAAGAAAGATTCACATAAATTCTTTGATGTATAACACCAAATAATGAATACTTGCAAGGAAATCATTGATCTGGACATCAACAGCCATGAACAACAAAAAGGCACCATAATTGGCTCTTATTATCTAGCTAGCTAGCAAGCTAGCTATCCACATACTCTGCTTTTATTTAATGTGTATATAGGGTACACAAATACACACAAACCTGGTAGGCATGCTCTAAGGTTACCTTAGATGTTTTTGAAAATCCCACTAGGCACCTAAATATGTTTAAAAATGGAAATTCTGAATAAAGATTTGATTCACAGCCCTCAAAAGGACGTTATTGAAATGTTTTGTTTTGATCATGTTGAAGTGAAACGACCCTTTAGAATTATAGTAGAACAATAAATACTAAATGCAATATAGTAAAATATTAAGAATAAAGTAAAATAAAATATATTAAAGTATATATAATGAATACATATAATCATGTATTACATATTAAATTTTAATGTTTTACAGCGTAATAGAACATACAAATAATAAGAACATGAGTACGGCCATACTGGGTCAGACCAATGGTCCATCTAGCCCAGTATCCTGTCTTCTGACAGTGGCCAATGCCAGGTGCTTCAGAGGGAGTGAACAGAATAGGTCATCATCAAGTGATCCATCCACCCTCATAGCTTCTGTCAAACAATCAAAACAAAACAAGAAATCTGGAACAAAATGAAATGGGAAAGTAGATACACAAAACATGAGGTTTTGAATATTTTTGTGTGGAACATTTTGCCCAAAACCGGCAAATTTCCTCAAGTTATTTGAATATCAACAAAACAGCATTTTGCAAAAGAGAACAGTTTCAACAATTGTTTTCGGCCCATCTCTACATCTATTATTACAACAGGTGCTGCCCTTTGTTTTCAACCTCCCAGGTCCCTGCTGAAGTGTGTTGAAGATATGGAGAAGGGCCACCAGACCTGTGTGACTGAGACAGAGTTTCTGGGATCCTCTGATTTCCAGTCATTGCAAGTCCTGCTCTTCCTGCAGGTGTTCACCTTCTATGTGACGGCCCTGGTGGGAACACTGATTGTTATCGTCACGATCGCTGACTCTGCCCTTCACACTCTCATGTATTACTTCCCCAGGAATTTATCCTTCCTGGCAGATCTGCTACACCTCAGTCACACAGCCCAAGATGCTGGTGAACCTGTTGTTGGAGACCTAGACCATCTCATTCACGGGCTGGGGTGTTCAGATGTTTTTCTTTGTTCTCTTTGGCATTACAGAATGCTGCCTTCTCTCTGTCATGGCATATGACCGATACGTGGCCATATGCCATCCCCTGCAATACACCCTCATTATAAACCAAACCCTCTGCACTCAGATGGCAGCTGGTTCCTGGACTATTGGTATCCTGGTGGCGTTTGGACACACCCTTTCCATATTTACGCTGCCTTTCTGTAGGTCTAATAGAATCAGTCATTTCTTCTGGAACATTCTCCCTGTGATGAGACTGTCCTCCACAGACACCCGCCACAATGAAGTTGCTCTTACTATCCTTACGGTGTTCCTTTCACTGGTTCCATTTTTGCTCATCCTCTTATCCTATAGCTGCGTCATTTCCACCATCCTGAAGGTGCCTTCAGTTGAGGGCAGATGCAGACCCCTCCCGTGGTCTGATCTTACCCCTTCTGTCAGTCCCATGTTAATCAGAATTTCTGGCTCGGTAGAGTCTCTCCTTCCCTCCTGCTTCTTTCTGTCTGTCCTGTTTGTGTCCATGTTCTGTCTCTCACTGCAGAAAGCAAAACCGTGCTGTTCACCAGACCCCTGTCTCTGTGCCATGGGTTTAAACTGTAACGTTCCATTCTCTAGCTGCCTGTTTTCCCGTGGCAGGGTGGGGAATTCATTCAAAGACCATAAAAATCAATGACCCCAAAAGCCTACTCTTGACGGCTGTCAGTGGTGGTCCTTCAGGTAGGTGTCAAACACCTGTCCCAGCCAGGGCAGCTGTCTGGAATCCAGAACAACATGCAGCCCCTGAGAGACAGCAGAAATGTATCAGCTTGACAATATGTCCACAACACACATCTTAGGATTTCATCCCTCGGAGTTACACAAGCAACCAATAAACCAACAGCCGGCATAACACAAGCAGAGTTTATATGCCCAAAAGGAGAAGACCCAAAGACCTCATCAAGTTCACTAGACTTTGATCTGGCTGCTGCTTTTATGTGGAAGGTGCTCAGCTAGCCCAGGATGGGTGGCAGTACAGAGACCTGAGAGACACATAGGTAGATAAACAGATTCCGATCTTATTTCCACTAGTGTAAATCTACAGTAACTCCACTGAGCTGTGTTTGTGTGTGTTAGAAATAACCAAACCGGTTGTCCCTGGGCTGGACTGGGGAGACGGAAACCTTTATTGCCTGCTTGTTCCACCTCGACGCCGCGAGTGAGCACCGGGGAGTTACTTTACAATTATTTTATCCATACCAGTATGTAAATGTATACATTTCCAGCAACTCCCCATTGACCCTTATTTGGTTACATTGACACCTACAAAGTGAATATTAATAACTGCATGATGAATACAATTATACCCGCCCCTGTTTGTTGATTACAAGATTACCATACAGAGGTCAGGCACATCACCCTCAAACCTATTAATTTTACACTAACATTCTTTGAAGTAAAGGCATGCTGGGGGGAAGGAAAATAATGCTTTCTTTCCACCCTGGCCTTGTGCAGGAGTGGTGATAGTTAGCTGCATCCCCTGCACAGATGGCCTGGAAGGGAGGAGAAGAAGAGAGATAACAGACTTTAACTAGAATTCACGCCAATTAATGGAAACAAGGTTTCCCTGTACCATGACCCCATTCCCTGTAGCTTAGGCCTGACCATTTGTCCAGCTTTTAACTCTTTACTCTCCTACAGTGTCCTTTTTTGCCACTGTAAATACCCCTTTGCATGTAAAGAGATTGAAAAGCATGTTCTCACAGAGACACTAATGTCACCCATTGATTACATTTCTATACACACACAGAATGAAATCACAGTCAGAGGAAAAAGATGGACCTTTAATTTTTAGTGGATAACCACCACCCTGTCAGTTTCCACATGGAAGCTTTGATCTCCTTGTTTCTCATGCTATAGATGATGGGATTCATTACGGGAGGCAGCACGGAATAGAAAACAGCCACTATGAGATCCAGCCGTGACGTCGTGCTGGAGAGGGGTTTCAGGTAGGCAAAGATGCCAGTGCAAACTAACAAGGAGAGCACAGTGAGGTGAGGCAGGCAGGTGGAGAAGGCTTTATGTCGGCCCTGATCTGAGGGGATTCTCAGCACTGTGCTGATGATCTGAACATACGACACAATTATAAAAACAAAGCAGCATAAGGCTAAGCCCACAATAAAGAGAATGACCCCCATTTCAGTGAAGTAGGAGTCAGAGTAGGAGAGCTTGAGGAGCTGGGGAATTTCACAAAAGAACTGATCCACCGTGTTGCCTCTGCAGAAGGAGATTGCCAACATATTCCCGGTGTGCAGGGCACCATAGAGAACACCACTCACCCAGGCCCCGGCTGCCATTTGGACACAAACTCCCATGTTCATCACTCTCTCATAGTGCAGCGGCTGGCAGATGGCGACGTCACGATCGTACGCCATGACAGTCAGAAGGAAAAAATCTGCTCCCAGCAAGAAGGGGAGGAAAAAGACTTGGGTGACACACCCAGCGTAAGAAATGGACCTGGTGTTCGTGAGGGAATTGGCCATGGATTTGGGGATGGTGACAGAGATGGAGCCAATGTCTATGATGGACAGATTGATCAGGAAGAAGTACATGGGGGTGTGAAGGAGGCGGTCGAGGGCTATGACTGTGATGATGAGAAGGTTTCCCAACAGAGCTGCCAGATAAATCACTAGAAACACCACAAAGTTCAAAATCTGTAGCTCCCGCACCTCAGAGAATCCCAGGAGCAGGAACTCGGTCACGGTGGTTCGGTTGGACATTGTCTTCCTCAGCACATTGTGTCCTGCCTGTGGAGGGAATGAGAAGGGCAACTGTGAAGATTACAGTAAGCGAGAGAACGACCCTGATTCCTCTCTCCATAATTACTGACGATGTGACTGTCAGAACACATCCCTGATCACATCCACTGAGGAGGGGCGGTGAGGGCTCCTCGCTGCAGAGAATGAGACGACTAGTCTGGTGTGTTTTCCCACTGATGTCAAGTCTTGGAAGCTGGGTCAGTTCACACCTGATAAGATCTGAGCCATGACCTGGCATCGCTCAGCTACTGCTGTGTTGTGTTATTTCCCTTTGTGACTTTGTGTCTATGCTCTGCGGGTCAGTGACTGTCAGGACACCTGGGTTCTGTCCTTGGCTCTGCCATTGACCTGCTGTATGACCTTCAGCCAGTCACTTCCCCTCCCTGGGACTCTCTTTCCCTCCCTCCCTTTCTCTGCCTGGTCTACTAGGACTGTGAGCTCTTTGGGGGACGGGCTGTGTATTATTATGTGTATATTCTTTGTACCTAGTTACAGTATTTGTGTGCTCAGCTGTCAGCAGAGATGGAGCCTGGTTATGGTGCTAAACAAAGAGGTTTCTAGTCCCAGTGACCTCCTCCCTGTCCATCTAAGCTCCATGTCAGGATAGACAGATCTGGCTGCTGGGTGCAACTCTGAAACTGGGTTCAAAGCTCCTAGCCCCTATAACACATATTCTGTGGATATCGGCTTGGCCATTTTTCAGTTTTACTTTCCTTTGAAACAGAAATTAAACAGCTACAACCAAATCAATGGGTTTCCAGTTATGATGTTATTAGCCAACATTAAAGTTTCCCCCCGTTGTTTGAAGTTTAAGTCTGGTTGGAAATTTTCAGTTAAATTTTGGTTGGTTGGTTGGTTTGTTAGTTGCTTGGATGGAAAATGTGGGTTTACAGCAAGACAACTTTTTCTCACCATGTGTCTGTTTTCACTGAAAATCTGTTATGCTGGAAAACTGAATACTCGACAAGCAATCCTGTTTGGTTTTCATCTTAAATTTACACTTCTCAGCTGACAGTTCTCAGTTGCCTAAAGGAGGAAAAAAATGGGTTTGGGGTTTCTGATGAAAAGTTGACATTTTCGAAAGGAGGAATTTTTGTTTCTTCTGACTGTCTGTAATTACTTGCGTAACTTAACAGTGAAATCCTTAACGAGTGCTGACAGCAATTCTGATTCATGTTCTTTAAATGTCCCTTGTATGCTAATCCCCACACATATAGTTAATGGAAATAGCACACTTACTGTACTGGGCTCTGTGGATTTTTTCCCAGCAGGTGATGAATCCAATCGTCCAGCTCCAGGATTCTTCGGTCATTATCTATCTGTCTATCTAGACGCCAAGGACACAAGTGTGTAAGAGTCCTTTCACCCCTCACTCTGAGCATGACCTGACAGAACTAGACTCAGCCCGGTTGCTCTCTGCATCCGAGCAGTGTGTAGCTGGCTTTGAGCGTCACTGGCATTAAAGGAGCGATGCTGTGGGAAGGTGATTTATCCATGTCTATTTCCTAAGGGCTTGTGGGACTCACTTCTGAGAGACCTGAACAGCTCAGAAGCAGAGGCCCAGAGACAAAACTTCATAGACTCATCCATTGTAAAGCCAAAAGGGGCCGTTCTGCTCTTCTAGTCTGCCCCCCTGCCTAGCACAGGCCCTAGGATTTCCCCCAGGGTTTCCTGACTCCAGCTCAGCTTTTGTGCTTTCTGTGTGCCGGGATTACCAAGGGATTTGGGCACTTTAAGGTGGGACAGGTATATACTGGTATTTCCCAAAGCTCCTAAATGTGCAAGGTTGCTAAATCCCATGGGCATCCAATGGGAGTTAGGCATCTAACTTGCTCAGGTGTTACTGCAAATCCCACAGGGCAACTATCAGCTTCTTCAGATGCCTAAACCCCTTTGTAATTCTGGCCCTGGGTCTCTCTTGGCATCTTCCAAGGCCTGGGCTTCTCTTGACTTTCAGAACTATGCACGCTGGGATTTGCTGAGGAGCCTAAGGGAGAGTAAGGCATGCACGTCTTGGGGGCCTAACTCCCTTAGACTGCCTTGACAATCCCAGCCTACAACGATAACAAGGGCAGCCAGGCAGCAGGGGCTATAGAGAGGAGGTCAAGTCATCTGGAGATCTTGTGATCTAAGTCCAGCTACACAGATGAATTACCTCAGCTCTCCGTGCCTCAGTTTCCCCAACTGTAACCTGGGGGAGAAGACCTGGCACTGGAGGAATAATTCACAATGGATGGTGTGAAAAAGGGCTTATGCTAAACTTAGTTTTATTTGAATTCTGCCTGGGGTTTCCTAGCCCCTGTACAACCAGAGCAAGAGCCTTGTGTCGGGCAAGTGTAAATGGGAGTGGTTTACCCCTAGGCTTTGTCTGTGGGTCTGGGAGCCCAGGTGGGGGCCGCCCCTCACTCCCAGGCTGGGGTGGCCACATGGCTGGAATGAGACTGCTGTTAGCCCTGCCCTGGGGGGCAGAGAGTTGTGGCCACTCGGAAGTTTTTAAAGTTTTGAGTTTTAAAGTGTATTTTATATACTTTGAAACTTTTTACAAGTACATTATTTTAATGTAATTGATATTTCTTTAATATTCTGGCCCAATCCCTCCCGCCAGGCCTGTGGCCACTCCCCTCACAACCAGAGAGCCCCTCCAGTCATATCTCTGCCCCCCCACTCTAGACCGACCCCTCCAGCCAGCCCCATCCTCACCCCCTAGTCAAGCCAGACCAGCCGCCTACCCAGGCTCCTCACCCCCCACAATCTGGCCAGCCCTGTCAGGCAGACCCTTTGCCCCCCCACTTTGTCAGCCCCTGTAGCTAGTACCCTCGCCACCTTCTCTCACCAGCCCTGTGGCCTGACCCCTTGCCTCCCACTCTGGCCAGCCCACACACCTAGACCCCTCAACCCCCCGCCCACTCCAGCCAGACCTGTTTTCCCCCTACTCTGTTCTGCCTCCCCAGTCACTTCAGCCCCTCCATTCTGGGCAGAACCCCCCCCGGCTGGATCCTCTCCCTTCCCCTTTGGCCAGCCTTCCCAGCCAGCCCCTAGCCCCCCTACACTCTGGCCACTGTGTGTCTGCCATGCGCTGGGCACGAGGGGGGGGGTCTGTTGCTGTGTGTCTAAGCAGTGCCTGCCACAAAGGGGTGCCAGTCCCTGAGCAGCTGTTCGGTGCTTGGCACAAGGGAGCGTCCGGCCCAGGTGAGGCAAATCCTGTTAAATTAGGTTAATTAACCTGCATCTGGGGAGAAGCAGGACTGGAAAGTTTGATGGAGCCCAGCTGGGAAGGAACAGGTGGGGCTGGTATAAAGCCAGGAAGTTGGCAGCTGCTGCTCCCTGGGAGAAGGGGCAGGGGGTGTTTCGGGCTATGCAGTGAAGCAGTGAGTCCCTGGAAGGAGGCAGTTTGGGCTGGTAATCCCAGAGAGGGGGTGAGCCGGCAGAGCTCCAGGGAAATAGTGAGAGGGGCTGGCAGCAAGCAGCCCATGGTTGCTAGACAGAGGGTCCCCCTGGGCTGGACCACGCAGTAGCGGGTGGGCCTGGGTTCCCACCCCACCCACTGGGGCAGCGGCACAGACCCGGCCATGGAGCAGAAGGCTGCCTCGGACAATTGTCTGCTGGGACTTTCCTACCCTGGAAGGGGAGGATTTTAATGACCTGGCCAGAGGGACAAGCCATGAAGGTAGAGCACTCTGAGTTTCAGAGACACAGCTGGGCGCATGGATGAGCAGCGGCAGGAGGTGCTGGGCCTGGAAGGTGAGACTCCCCAGGCAACCTAGCGGTGAGTAGACCCCGTGATGGTCCCGAGCTCTGTTACTGTTTGTCTGTGCAGCACTGGCACGCCGGTGTCCTGCTCTCTGTGGCTCTGTGTGTCTGGGTGGCACCCGGCCAGGTGGGGTCCTGATCTCGCTGGTACTGTTTGTCGGTGCAGCCCCTGGCAAAACAGGGCTCCGGTCTCAGTTGGGCCTCCAGGCGCTACCATGATATACGCAATAAGTATAAATGAGATCTGCCAGGCTGGCCTAGACCTGGGGCACTTGACTTGAGGCTGTCCTAGGAAACCTTTCCCCTCTAGGTCTGCAGGCTGAACGCTGCCCAGATTGCGAGCAGCCAAGAGCCATGGCATTCAGAGAAAAGGGCTGCAGCCCTTGGGGTCATTTTCACCAGCGAAGGATCTGGGCCAGGGTTCTCCAGAAAGATGCAGAGACCTTTCCTCCTGCAAAGGCTGCTCATGTGGTCGCAGTGCTGGGCTGCGTTCCAAGAGCTCTCTGTGAAGGAGAGGTGCCCGGGTGTCTGCACATGGCATGTTAACAGACAAGCTGCCAGTATGCAGCGCTCAGCGACGTGTAGCAGAGTTCCTGCCATTTGTAGGAGCAACAAAAACTGCTGTTGTGGGCAGATTGCAACTCTGGAGACTTGGGTTCAAGATTTGCCACAGACTGCCTGGGTGACTTTGGGTGAGTTACCTATGCTGGGCATGTCAAAGGAGGCATCAAGTCCATTGGACCCCTATGAAAATCCCTGACAACCTCTCTGCTGCTCAGCCTGTGAAATGGGGATGAAAACCCTTCTGTCCCTCGCAGGAGTGAGGTTAGATGTGCTGGTGTAAATGAGGGGCCATGGAGGAACCCAGAGCGATGCATGCACTCAAGTAGAAATGGTGTCTTTCCAAGGCTCCTCACACTTCCCCTAACCCTCCACTTAGCTCAGCTAGATGCCAGGAAAAAAGAACCTTTGAAATTAAGCTGGTCAGGAATTTTCTGGTATTTTGTGTGTGTGGATCTTTTTAGTTGAGGTGTTTTTTTGTTTTTTTGGGGGGTGGGGGATTGGTAGGATAATGCCAATTTTTCTAAAACAGAACTGCTCATTAAACAGTGTTGGGTTCAATGATACACCTGACCCAAAAAAATAGATATTTGGTTAAAAAATTTTCAAGATTGTCGAAGCATCACGTTACAACTTTCTGGTGTGACAAGACTGAAAGGTTTTTGAGTGAAAACAGCTCTTGGTTTAGACATTTTAAAAAGGGGAGAAGGTCTTTGAAGTGATCAAAATGAAACATTTATTTTCCCCCAAGTGAATTTTTTGCAGTTTACAGTGTTGAGATTTTGCTTTTTTCCATTCTGACAAATTTCAAAATGTCAAAAACTCTCATGAGATGGGAAAACCTTTTCCCACCCAGCCTTGCTTTGAAAGGAGACCTGCTCACATGTAGCCTGATAGACATGCACCTTGGCATCTACACATTACAGCCAAAAGCCAAAGTGAATTTGCTCAGTGTAAAAAGACCTAGGGGCATTAACTGCAATGGTGCTTTGGTGAGTTTTGCCAGCTGGGGATATGACCTGCCCTATGTTAGAGCTGTCTGGTTACCTACAATGTAAAGAAGTGTCTGTGTTAGAATTTAGCCAGGAAATGAAGGTTCAAACCTCTGTTTTGATCGAAATGGGCCGTGACCTCGCCAATGGCCATGACTAATGACCCAAGCACTGCATTGACGCCCTGCACACTGACTCAGAGAGTACATCTACACAGGGATAAAAGACTTGCCACGCAGCCACAGCTGGCACATGTTAGCTGCAGGTTTTTGATCCCTGTGTAGACATACGCAGAGAGAACAGGGCTATCTACTGAAACCCCCACCCTCTTCCCTCCAGCACAGTGCTCCCTAGGACTTTCCTGGGACATTGGGATTAGCACTGACTCCAAGCACATCCGAGTAGGTCACCCGCTCCGCAAAGGAGCATCTTCTAGCAGAGCACTGGGCTCAGACAGACTGGCGGGAGGGCTGCATGTGTGGAGAGGCCAGGCCTGAGATACCAGCCAGAGCAGTGTTCTGTCAGAATTGGTGCATTCAATGAAGCAAGGCACTTCCGTGTACTGGTCTTTGCCAGCACCAGGTGCAATCTGCAGGAGTGCTCCATTCAAGCAAGGCCCCCCAGGCTCGCCTCACTAAAGAAATACGTGGGTCGTCTTTACTTTGCCCAAACCAGGCTTCTAATAATGTCCCCTGGAGTCATCATCATTATGTGCTTAAAAACCCAGCAAAAGTCAACATCTTAATATTGGCGCAGCTGTGAGCGACCTTGAGGGGGAGAAATACACAAGGGGCTGGGGTGGGGGGAGTGAAGAGGAGGAATGGCAGAAACAAGGTGCAAGGTTATAAGATGCTGCAGAGAGAAAAGCTACGTCAGAGCTGAAGGAGAAATTTAAACAAATGCGTCATAGAAACAAACCCCCACCCCTCAACCCCCTCCTATAGACACTGAGGAACAAGGAGATGAAAGACACCCTGATGAGACGGGGGGGCAGGACACTGCCCTGGCCTGAGCTATGATTTATCCTGCCTTCAGCAGGAGTTGCCTGAGAACTGGCTGACTTGGAGATGGTTCTCAGGCCTCCTAGTTCTATCTGTGGCTCTGGGAGGAGCGTAGGGGTCTAACGCTTGATCTCCTGGGTTCTAGCCCTTCTTCTGGGGGCTTTTGTTCCAATACTCTTATGGCTAGAGAAGCACAGCTTGGCATGCATGACTCTTGCATTGCATTTCTCTTTCATGGGGTAAGAGCAGGGTGGGGTGGGAGGGTCAGGACTCCTGGGTTCTTTTTCCATCTCTGCCACAGACTCACTGTATGACCTTGGGCAAGTCACTTGGCATTCATTTCTCCATGAGGGTTATTTTCTGACTGCACAAAACCCAGGGCGGCAAGGCTAAATCCATTCAGGCCTGGTTGGAGGTGGGGCTGCAGTCCCAGGGGCCATAGAAAAGCCATTCTGACCACTGGGGGGGAGGGGCATGGGCTTAGCATTGTGGGGCAGGAGCTGTGTCTTTGTTCTGTATTTGAGCAATGGGGTCCTGGGCCGTGACTGTGGCTCTTATGTTCTAATGCGAAAAGGAAAAACAGAATTTCAGGATTCTATAAGAAGGGATCCCAGGGAAGAATGCAGCATGTTTGACGTTCTTTAGGGACATAGCAGCAGCCAAAGTGCATCAGCCCATTGGTTCGTCCATGCCCTTCTCCCACCCCTTGGAGCTGTCCACGCTCTTCAGCTCCTACAAAGAAAATTATGTATGTCACCCCGTGGTCTTATTTTTGTAAACCCCCACCCCGTCCCCTGCTATGCCACACGAACTCGTCTTGTCTCCCATCAGCACGTCCCGTCTTTTGAGCACACTCTGTCTCTCTGTCTAGTGCCACACTCAGCACAATGGGGCCATGAACCTTGACAGGGATCCTGGACAGGCCCTTCAGTGCTACGAAAGACCATGCTCAATATTTCACAAGGGAGGCTGGATCTATGGTGAGGGCGCCGGAGTGGGACTCCAGACAGCCCATCTCAGTTCCCTGCTCTGCCGTAGACTCCCTGTGCCATTTGACGTGTGTGTGCCTTAGTTTCCCATCTGTAAAATGGGGATAATGATGCCTCCTTTGGCGATTTAGAGCATCAGCTCCTTAGGGCAAGGAATGACCCTGCACAGAACTTGCCACAGTGGAGCCAGAGCGCTAAGCATTGTTAGAGATCCACACGGTGTTAAATAGGACAGATCCCTGACTGCTGTGAATCTGCTCTACCTGACCTGGAGTCCATGGACCAGATTACCCAATTGCAGTGAACTAGCCGTAGCTCCGCTTGAGTCAGTGGTTCAGATCACCAAGTGATGTCAAAGTGGCCATCGCTATATGCAGTGAGATTTCTATACATTTCTGGCCCAGTAGAATTACTTTCACTTTTTATTTGCCAGTCTCATAAATGGGTCCAGTCCTCTCCACTCACTGGTTTGCAGGTTTCTTTTTAATTTGCACACCAAGAAGAAGCACAAGCTTCACACGTTCCAATAAAACATCTGAGGATGAAAAACAAACAAAAAAACCCCCTCATTTTAGTCCTAGGTTTAGGTTTTATACACATTGAATGTTGCTCAAAATTCAAATGCAATGGATGCAGAAGACGCAATACCTATGTACAACAAGTCCAAAATACAGTGCCTGTGAGGAGTGTAGAGTTCTCACATCCATTAAATCTCCTATTAGCATGTTTTCTTCCTTTTTTATTTCTCTTTCTATCTCTCTGTCTGAGTAGAGGGTAACATTTACAAAACCACCCAAGTGACTTAGGAGAGTAAGCCCATTTTCAAAAGCCATTAAGAAGCCCAGTTCTCCCTGGGAGCTAGGTGTTTTTGAAAGATCCCACTGGGTGCCTAAATATTTTCTAAAATGTGGCCTAAAGTCTAGATTTACAAAGAGAACGAGGTGCCTAGTGGGATGCACTAAGACGTCTAAGTAAGTCAGGTGCTGCTGACATTGGGTCCGTGCCAGCTGATGAAGGGAATTATTTTCTTCCTTATTTTGAGTTTGCAGAAGATGCTGTCCTGGCTTCTGTAGATTTGTGCAATAGGGCTGAGATTTTCAAAGTCAGCTAGAAGATTTGGTTCTCCAATTCCTGTTAATGTTAATGCAGACTGAGTGTGCCTATCCTTTAGGCAGCTTTGAAAATATCAGCCTGAAAGCATGTCCAAGACAGCTAGATGCTTTTAGGAGCACTTCTATGATTTGTAGAGCTCCAGATATACAGGTAGGGCTCTATGTGGAAGGACAGAGACAGACTCTCACAGAAGCCACATAAGAGCCACGCAGATGAATCTGTAGACTTATTTCAATGCTCACACACATGCTACCTCTGCAGATGCAGCACATCAATGTGCAGTCGTCTGATCCACTCTGTTTCCACCGAGCCCCTTGCACCTCCTTGTTCCTCAGCGTGTAGATGACCGGGTTCAGCATGGGCATGGCTACATAGCCAAAGAGCTGCACAGCGGTCACCAGAACTTTGCTCTGACGTGGCTGCATGTAGACCAGGATGCAGGGCCCAAAGAACAGTGTCACCACCGTCAGATGTGAGGCGCAAGTGGAGGCTGCTTTGCGTTGCCCTTCGGCTGAGTTAATCTTCAGGATGGAGTAGACGATGCAGACGTAGGATATAAGAATGAGGAAGAAGCAGGTCATTGTCACTACCCCAGTGTTGGTAAAGGTCACGGTCTCGATGACATACGTGTCTGCGCAGGCCAGCTTGGCCACGGAGAAGATGTCACAGAAGAAATAGTCCACCGTATTGGGCCCGCAGTAGGGCAGCGTGAAGGTCAGGCTGGTGAGAATGGTGGCATGAAAGGAGCTGGTGACCCAGGTGCTGGCAGCCAGGATGGCGCACACCCTCCAGTTCATGATGCACACCCTCCAGGTAGTGCAGCAGGTGGCAGATGGCCACATACCTGTCAAAGGCCATGATGGTGCAGAGCAGGCCCTCGGTGCAGCCTAGGAACCAGTAGAAGAAGACCTGAGCCATGCATCCGCCCAGCGGGATGACCCTGCTCTGACCGCAGAGGTTGGCGAGCAGCTTGGGGGTGATGATGGAGGGTAATGCAAGGTCCAGCACAGCGAGATTGCAGAGGAAGAAGTACATGGGGGTGTGCAGGCAGGAGTCACCAAGGATGGCTGATAAGATGAGCAGGTTGACCAGCAGGGTGCAGAGGTAGAAAGCTAAGAAGATGACGAAGAGGATGGTCTGAAGGCCGTCAGTGTTGGGTATTCCTGATAGGATGAAATGAGTCACCACAGTGCGGTTGACCAACCCCACGTGGGAATCATTCCTGGGGTAGGGGAAAGAAAAAATGCCCATGAGTTACAGAAACAAAAGGATATATTACATATATTACAATATATATCCCATTACTGCAATGCTCACCCTTCCTTCCACTGCTGCCTTTTTACTGCATGTCACCCCACTACTCACTTTCACTCATAGTACTTTATATTTACATCATTCTCATGCCTGTTGGGATCAGGTCCTCACTGCAGAGCAGCACTCAGAAAGAGAAAATGTCTGCCTTAAAGATCTTACCATCCAAAGACAAACAGACAAAGGGGATGTCCTGTTCTATTCTACTCTGTTCCAGTTTCATCTCTTCTCTCCTGTTTAATTTCTTCAACTCTATTCTATACAGGCTCCTGCCCCATCGTTATCTCCACAGCATCTTAGAGCCTTCCATTGGTGAATGAGGTGATGTGACCAATGTGTGTCATGTGGTTTGTTCTTTCTCTCATCCTCTCTGCACAGGGATTACTGTGTGTGCAGTGGAGCAGTTTGTTTTAGCAGGGATTCATTTTTATCAATGTAGGTGCTGCTCTGTGTTTGTGTTAAAGGAGAGGGTGTGGATGCAACATACAAACAAATAAATCTGGTGAAGAATTGTCCTAGCTTTGTTAATGACATGAATTTTTATGGGGGTTAGAAAAAAAGGGAAAAGGGAGGAAGAGGAATAGCAACAGCTTGTTATCTGTTCAGCCATGATCAGCAGGCTGCGTTCTGTGAATATCACAATGGGATTTTTAAGGTCAGATTTGAAGGACAAAAATGAAGTGTCTATTTCCATTTTGTCAGGGAGTTTTCCCCATGCATGAGAGGTGCTATTGACAGGCAGAAGCTGCTGTGTTGGGTTTATCACCTGCAGGCTACACTACACAGCTTACAGCAGCATTGCTGTAGCACTGCTAGTACAGAGAGGCTAAGCCGATGGGACAGAGCTCTACCGTCATGTTAAATACTCCAGCCCCCGTGAGCAGCAGTGGCTATGTCAGTGGGAGAAGCTCTCCCACCAACACAGAGTTGTCCACACCAGCGCTTAGCTCAGTGTAACTTACGCTGGCTTTTTTAGCCCCTTGAACATCGTAACATACACCAACCTAAGCTGTGGTGTGTACATAGCCACACAGAGATTAACGGAGAGAGGGAGATGAATGATACACAGCCACAAGAGAGAGACAGGCAGACAGGTACTGCAGAGAGACGCACAGACAGATGGATGGACGGATTTTTCTGTAAGAAATCATCTGTGTGACATCATCCTTGAGTGAGGCGGAGACTGACAGATTTCAAGACAGGAAGAGACTGAGGGACAGAGAAAATCTTTACCAGACCAGATGTCTTACACTGGTTGCATTGGAAGAGGACGATCCAGCTGACTGGAATTTTCCTCTTCCCCCTGGCCGTGACCCCTGTGTAGAAGCGTCCAGATTTCTCATCCAAAACAGCACATCACACAGGAGAGGTGCCCGGTCTGTGCCTTTGTTATCCAGCCTGCAGACCTCATCGTCCCCGAAGGTAGCCAGGAATGTCCACAGCCTATCGCCACAGGCTGCTGCAGAGCTCCAGAGATTTTTTACAGCTTCCCACAGCCTTTAGACTGTCCATGGTCTTTAAATTACCCAAGATCCCTTTGGGACCCGGTCTCTCAATCCCCTCCAGGCTCCTGGTCTGAGACCTCAGCAGTGTCACCAATTAACTGAGATTTTGCATCATTTTAGAGGACACTCACAGACCCGCAGGACCAGCTACTCAGCTGGCATAAATAAGTGTAGCACTAGTGAACTGAAAGGGCCAGATCCTCAGCTCCACCAGTCTGCAGATTCTCCTCTCACTCGCCATGATCTGAATCCTGAGTAACTCCATTGGGTTCAATGGGGCTGATTCCCCTCTGTCACTCACCCTGGTGGTATAAATCAGGAATAACTCCATTGGACTCAAAGGAGCTATGTAGATTTACACCAGCTGAGAATCTAACCCAAAAATCATAAGGGGACATGGGATGTTACTTATCATCTAGGCTCTCCTGCTGTGTAACACAAGCCAGCGAATTCCACCCGGGAGTGTTAAATAGGAGTGAACTGGGCCTGGTCTGTTTAGCCAGCAGAGCTTTCCCCTTGGTTTGTATTGGCAGCTTCCTTTCCCCCCCCCCATCTCTTTGTGCGCCTGGATGTAGTCATGCAGTTGTGTGATCGTCTCTTGGGTTGCCTCTGATTCTTATCATTGGTATTATGGTAGGACCTACAGACTGGAACTCAGACTGGGCCCGTTTCTGCTGTGTGTTGAACAGACCCATAGTAAGAGTCTGTCACTATCTTAAATGGATCCACATTAAATGGATGAGACAAAGGATTTAATGATCCCTGTTTAACAGATGGAGAAACTGAGGCAGAAAGCAATTCAGTGAGTAATTCAATGTCACACACGCAATAATCCACAAAACCTGTACTTGAACCCAGATATTCTGTGTTCCACTCCTTTGTCTTAGCACAAGATAACGCTTTGCAAGTAATTCCCATGGGCTCTTTAAATGTAGGCCGAGCTACATTTTACTCTTTTTACTTGTATTCTC
This sequence comes from Emydura macquarii macquarii, assembly GCF_026122565.2. Classification (NCBI taxonomy): domain Eukaryota; kingdom Metazoa; phylum Chordata; order Testudines; family Chelidae; genus Emydura; species Emydura macquarii. The sequence continues at coordinate 23,885 of NW_027132634.1, read as the reverse complement.
ACTGTTTTTATCAGAGGCAGCTGGGACCTGCTGTTGGTGGGCAGAGGGCACGGATCAAAGACACGCACACGTTCTGCTCGCAGCTGCCCCTCCCTGCAGCTCCCACAGCAAAGTGTTTGCTTCTCTGTCTCCCCATGGCCATAGCTTGCAGCCTGCTCCAGAAGTCTCTGGAGAGGGAAGGGGCCTGGCCAGCAAACCCTGGCAGAAATCTGCACCGTCACTTGACCCCTCGTGCCCCCACACTGGGTCGACTCTGATTCTTATCATTGATATTTTGGTAGGACCTACAGACTGGAACTCAGATGTGGGCCCCTTTCTGCTGGGTGTTGCATGGACACATAGAGACTGTCACTGTCTGAAATGGATACACATTTAATGGATGAGAGAGACAAATGACCCCTATTTAACAGATGGGGAAACTGAGGCACAAAGCGATTCAGTGAGTTACTCAAGGTCAAATAGGGAATCTTGCACAGATCGCCCCCACTACAAAAAGGATGTAGCCAAGTTGGAAAGAGTCCAGCGGAGGCAACAAAATTGATTAGGGGGCTTGAGCATATGATTTTTCAGGTGAGGTGAGGGAACTAGGATTGTTTAGACTGCAGAAGAGAAGAATGAGGGGGGATTTGATAGCAGCCTTTAACTACCTGAAAGTGGTTCCAGGGAGGATGGGGCTAGGCTGTTCTTAGTAGTGGCAGATGACAGAACAAGGATCAATGGTCTCAAATGATCTCAAATTGCAGTTGGGGAGGTCTAGGTTGGATATTAGGAACAGGTTTTTTACTAGGCGGGTGGTGAAGCACTGGAATGGGTTACCTAAGGAAGTGGTAGAATCTCCATCTTTAGAGGTTTTCAAACTGTGGCTTGACAAAGCCCTGGCTGGGACGATTTAGCTGAGGTTAGTCCTGATTTGAATTGGGGTTGGACTAGATACCTCCTGAGGTCTCTTCCAACTCTAATATTCTATGATTCTATTTACTTCAACCCAGATCTCCTGTGTCCCACTCCTTTGTCCTAGCCACAGGATAATGCTTTGCAAATAATTCCCATGGGCTCTTTAAATGTAGGTGTGTTGAGTTGATACCGTTCTCAGTTACTAAATGCTATAGTCACCTGCTCTCCCTCCTTCTCCCTCTGCAGCCATCCAGTGCTCAGGGCCTGGAGGTCAATGCAGCTTTCCCATTGTCCATCAGAAGTGACAGCCCTATTTAAAGTAATTGTCCACAGCTGTGCACCTCTCTTCCATTCCAAGTTCTCTTTGCTCAGTTGCCCTCTTCTGGGTTTGTGGCTCTTTGGAAATTGGTTTCCTGGACAACGGCAAAGAAACAACAGAGATAATTCAGACTGAGCCCCGGCCGTACAAAGGGATGCTGAGTGCTGGGAGTGGTGCAGCAAGTCAGGAGGGGGTGCTCTTCCCTCAGTCAGGGCTGTTTTTAATGCCGGAATGTTGTGGTAGTGTGGACTGTCCTGCAGGGAAAAGGACAAGCAGCATGGCTCATATTATCTTCCTCGGGTGCCTTTCTTTCATTTATCTTAATTTTTTCTTATTTATGGATCAAAACCCACTTCCTAAGAGTTGATGACAATTCACAAAAATATTATTATTTTTGTTTTGGTAGAAGGTCATTAGAGGGTAATGGGCACTGCACCCACACTGGTGAGAGACAGACCCTGCCCCAGAGAGCTTACAGGAGAAATGGGTGGGAGAAAACAATGATTTGTATCACAGTGCATCAGGTAGGGACTGAGCTCCAAAGCGATTGTCATTTGTCTAGCTTCTAATATCACACTTCCAGTTTAGGTTGGAAATGTCAAAGAGGCCTGATGTTAACTAGTTTTCTAATTGCTGCAGACATTTAACTTCCTTGCGCATTTGGAAATCACAGCCTCAAAGACCAACTCTTTTTCCTTTCATATTCTTGTTGTTTTGTTAAATTTCACTTTTTATTTGCCAGTCTCATAAATGGGTCCAGTCCTTTCCACACACTGGTTTCCAGCTTTATTTTTAATTTGCACACCAAGAAGAAGCACAGGTAACTTAGAGAGAGACAAGCTCCAGTAAAACTGCTGAGGGTGGGAAACAAGAAAAAATATGCATTTGAGTCCCAGGTTTAAGTGACATAGACTTTGCATGTTACTCAAAACTCAAGTGCAACAGATGCAGAAGACACAATACATACGTAGCAAATGCCCAAAATACAGTGCATGTGATGAGTGTAGAGTTCTCACATCCATTAAACCTCCTATTAGCTTTTTTTCTTCCTTTTTCTTTATCTTTTTATCTCTGTCTGAGCAGAGGGTAAAATTTACAAAATCACCCAAGTGACTTAGGAGAGTAAGTCTCATTATCAAAAGCCATTAAGGAGCCCAGTTCTCACTAACATTCAGTGGGACATAGGCTCCCAACGGCCAGATTTTCAACGGTGCAGATAGGCACATAGTGAGATTTTCAAATGGATCCTGGTGTTTAGGCCTAGGTTTTTGTTACAATTCAGGGCAACTGCACCTGCATTTTCCCCTTATGGTCCAGCAAGGGCCAATGCTTCCAGCTCCCTAGCTGTTGCCTTTCTTGGATGGAAACCCACATCTCTCTCCTTGCTGACTGGGGTATTTTCAGTTCCCTTGTTACAGGAAAAGATTCGCTTGCCCTGACTTCCGGATCTATCACTGGGGACTGACTGAATAACCACGCCGGTGTTCAATCCGATCAGATAACAATTTACTGAAGGGACAACCCATGGACTAAATTTTTATTGAAAACCCTGGCGTTAAGAATGAACTGTGGGGATAAACCCCGGGCCCAATACCAATAACACAACCCCTTGGATCCCTCAGTCTCTGGTCCATATTCACGTTATTGCTTCGCTCCACCCAAGGAATGCTGCTCCCGACCTGGTCAGACGTCTGCTTCTCGGCCTGGTCTGGGGAAGGGCGTGCAAGTAAACAGAACACCCTCGCCGCTCTGCCACTAAGATAGGCAGCCCCTGCCTGTGGCCCTCGCAGCCTTAAATCACTTTGGTTCAGGTCCCTCAGAGCCAATCCGCAGCCAGGATTTTTCCCGCCTTGCTGCGTGGTGCACCTGGCACTCACATTATGCACACGGCCCCAGTGCTTTGCACATGGCACTCAAATGGCCGGGCTTTTTACCCCGTCTCTAGGTAGACTATTAGGCCTTGGCATCCTGCCAAGCATCACCATCCTGCCAACTCAAGATGGATTTCAGAATTTCAAAATGGAGTCCATTGGATCAGATGGAGGGGAGGATACCAAAATCACACTGATAAACATTTCCCCAACACCCTTCACTGTCTTTTCACCTCAAAAGATTCTCTGCATAAGCAGCCCTGCCTTGCTTCTCCCCTCAGAAGTGGTGCCCTGTGTAATTACCTCAGGTACAACTTACCATGCAGTTCTGTCTAAGCAAGCCTGGTTTATTCTTAAGGTAAAAACAGCACAGAGAAAACCTATTAAAAGCAATAAGAGAACCTACATGCAGGCTAATAAGCTTAGCAGAGATCACCCCAGCTCCACTATGGGTGCGATCAGGTGATCAGTCCCTCAAACACCACAACGGGGTCTCTTCTCTTCTCAATAACACACACTGTAGCCCATAGGACTAGCCTGCTTGCTTGCATTATATAGATATATATCTTTTCTTATGGATTTAAGTATGATTGTTCGATTATAATAAAGTTAATAATTTATATATTTTGCTGTAGTGCAAGGTACCTTACAGGCCACATCCTGTATGACAGCTACGCAGTTAGCATATATATATTCGGGACCTTTGGCCTCGATAAGTGTTGATGTATAAAAGGATAAGACGTATATAGTCATAACCTTTACCCTAGATAAGTCAGGAGGCATCAAAACAGGGGGACAGGTCACAGGTTACGCCCCAAGAAAATTTTACAGGCTCACCACAGAACCCACAAAGGGCCAGAAATAACAAAGGTGAGATAAATAGACTATCTGGAACCATCTGGAAAGGATGTGTCATTAATACGCACGAACCTATCAGCCTATAGAATATATGTACCCCAATAGTTTGGGGGTGGTAAATTCAAGTTTGGACTTAGAAGGAGGACCCATATTCTTGGGGTATAAGAAGGGGCAGTTCGTGCTATTTGGGGTGATCGATCATCAGCTACTCCTGCTTGAAGTTCCTTTAGTTAGTGTTAAGATTTTTCTTCTTCATTTATACTTAGTATTATTTGTAGTGTTAGTCTTAGTCTTATAGTTCTTAGCTCTCGATCATTGCCTACTCCACCCCTCTACTCAAGAGTTGAGGAACCAGACATCTCTCTCAACCAGGTCATCAGGGCAGGGTGTGAGTTTATTAATCCAAAGCATATAGTAGAAATATATACACCATATGAGTCTCTAAAATTAAGATTGTATTATCCATTATCCCTTTGATTGTTCATTTTCTCCATATCAGTCATTTGTCTATCATTTTATGTTATCTTAATAAAAGCTTATAAAATTATACAGATTTGGTTATCACTGAGAACCTTCCTGTTTTGCACTCCGGGGTCCCTATAAAACTCTTCAGGAGCCTGGTTCAGGGACAAGAACCACATTATCTTCTGATCAGATCAGTTGGCAAGCCTATAACCCTATTAAATAACTAATAAACCCAAAATCAGGCTACACACACACAGCTACATTTTTAATACAATGCACCTCCAAGGTATTAAAGTTCATGCAGTAAGATTTATCCACAATATTGCAGGAAATTGCTCTCTGTCCCCCCTTTCAAAAATCTGGCCCCAGACATCTCACTCTGCTTGATTTCAATGGGGTCTAGGTGCCTACGTGCTTCTGAAAATCCTGCTCGGTGTCTAAGTATCCTCGGCCTAACGTCTAGATTTACAAAGAGGTTTATATGCCTGGTGGAATTTACTAAGGCTTTTAAATAGGTCAGGTGCTCGACTCCTATTGAAAGTAAATGGGAGGCTGGTGGCTGACTCACTCAAGGTGCTCTTGAAAACCCTCTTAGGTCATTAAATGCCTTTGAAATCTGGTCCTCAGGAGCCTCAATCCCAGGGCCTTTCAGTGAGATTTAGGCCTGATCCTCACTTACCTCAAAATTCAGCGACAGTCAACGGGAGTTACGCAAGCTACGCAGAGTAGGTTGTGTAATCCCCGACAACTTTTTAACTTCTGTTGTGCACGACATCTTCACTGCACTGCAGCACTTAAAGGGGTCATGTTAACAAGTCGACCTCTGATTTTACTTTAATTTTTTTTCCATTTATAGGCCAAAACCCATTTCATAAGAGTTGATGACAATTCACAAAAATATGTAAATATTTTTTGTAGAAGGCCATTAGAGTGTAATGGGCACGGCACCCACACTGGTGAGAGACAGAACCTGCTCCACAGAACTTATAGGAGAAATGGGTGGGAGAAAAGAATGATTTGGAAATCACAGCCTCAAAGTCCAACTCTTTTTCCTTTCATATTCTTGTTGTTTTGTTAAATTTCATTTTTTGTTTGCCAGTCTAATAAATGGGTCCAGTCCTCTCCACACACTGGCTTCCAGATTTATTTTTAATTTGCACACATAGAAAAAGCTAAGGCAACTTAGAGACAAGTTCCAATAAAACAGCTGAGGGTGGGAAAAAGGAAAAAATCCTCACTTTAGTCCCAGGTTTAGGCTTCATACACACTGCATGTTACTGAAAATTCAAGTGCAACGGATGCACAAGACACAATACATACATAGCACAAGCCGAAAACACAGTGCAGGTGACGAGTGTAAAGTTCTCACATCCATTAAACCTTCTATTAGCTTTTTTTTCTTCCTTTTTATTTACCTTTCTCTCTGTCTGAGCAGAGGGTAAAATTTACAAAACCACCTAAGTGACTTAGGAGAGTAAGTCCCATTTTCAAAAGCCATTAAGGAGCCCAGTTCTCACTGACATTCAGTGGGGCATAGGCTCCCAACTCTCAGGGTTTCAAAGGTGCAGATAGGCACATAGTGGGATTTTCAAATGGATCTTGGTGTTTAGGCACAGATTTTTGTTACAATTCAGGGCAACTGCACCTGCATTTTCCCTTAATGGTCCAACAAGGGCCAACGCTCTCAGCTCCCAGTTCCCTGGCCTTTGCCTTTCTTGGATGGAAACCCACATCTCTCTCCTTGCTGACTGGGGTCTTTCCAGGTTGAACAGTTCCCTTCACTGTGTGTTTCCCTCAAAAGATTCTCTGCCTGAGCAGCCCTGCTTCGCTTCTCCCCTCAGAAGTGGTGCCCTGTGTAATTACCTCAGGTACAACTTACCACCCAGTTCTGTCTAAGCAAGCCTGGTTCATTCTTAAGGTTAAAAACATCATAGAGAAAACCTATTAAAACAATAAAAGAACCTACATGCAGACTAATAAGCTTAGCAGAGATCACCCCAGCGCCACTATGGGCTCGGTTAGGTGATGAGACCCCCAAACCCCACAATGGGGTCTCTTCTCTTCACAATAACACACACACAGCTGCATTTTTAACACAATGGGCTTCCAAGGTATTAACGTGCATGCAGTAAGATTTATCCACAATATTGCAGGAAATTGCTCTCTGTCCCCCTTTTAACAATCTGGCCCCAGACATCTCACTCCGGTTGATTTCAATGGGGGTGAAGTGCCTGTGTGCTTCTGAAAATCCTGCTAGGTGTCTAAATATCCTCAGCCTAATGTTTAGATTTACAAAGGGGTTTATGTGCCTAGTGGAATTTACTAAGGCTTTTAAATAGATCAGGTGCTCAACCCTCTTTGAAAGTAAATGGGAGGCTAGTGGCTGACTCACTTATGGTGCTCTTGAAAACCCTCTTAGGTGATAAAATGTCTTTGAAATCTGGTCCTCAGGAGCCTCAATCCCACGGCCTTTCAGTGAGATTTAGGTCTGGTCTACACTTACCTTAAAATTCCGCAGCAGTCAACGGGAGTTAAGCAAGCTCCGCAGAGTAGATTGTGTAACTCCCGTCAACTTCTTAACTTCCGTTGTGCGCGGCTTCTTCACTCTGCCGCACCACAAGTCGACTTCCGCATCGATTGAGGGGGTCCTCACTGACAGTTCAATCGACCTGGATAGATCAATCTGATAGTGGAATTTGCCGCCATCAGTGAAGACATACCCTTAGACTCCTAAATGCCTCCATCACTTCTGATGTGGTTGGGGTTGGTCCTGCCTTGAGCAGAGGGCTGGGCTAGATGACTTCTTGGGGTCCCTTCCAACCAAATTCTTCTATGATTCTATGGAAATTGGATTTACCTTCCTAAATCACTTACGTGGTTATGAAATTTTTTACAACAAATCCATTGATCTTCAGGACATGCTGAAAACCCAAATGTTCTCCCAGGATCGTTAGGCAGCTCTCTAGCACAGGTTCCTGCTGACATGTGATTTCTGTCAGATGATGAATAGAATTATTTGATTCCCTTTCTTGAGTTTGCAGAAGATGCTGCCCTGGCTTCTGCAGATTTGTGCAATAAGGCAAAGCAAAGTCAGCTACCAGATTTGGATCTCCAATTCCTATTAATTTTAATGCAGACCCAGTGTGCCTATCCCTTAGGCACCTTTCAACAGGTCAGCCTTAAAGCATGTCTAAGACAGCTAGATGCTTTTAGGAGCATTTCTATGATTTGTAGAGCTCCAGATAGATAGGTGAGGCTGTCTGGGGAAGAAGAGAGACAGACTCTCACACCAGCCACATAAGAGCCATGCGGATGAATTTGTAGACATATTTCAATGTACACCCACATGCTACTTCTGCAGATGCAGCACATCAAAGTGCAGTCATCTGACCCCCTCTCAGTTTCCTCAGAGCCCCTTGCACCTCCTTGTTCCTCAGCGTGTAGATGACTGGGTTCAGCATGGGCGTGGCCACATTGGTAGAGATCTGAATAGCGGTCACCAGCGCTTTGCTCAGCTGTGGCTGCGTGTAGATGATGGCGCAGGGCCCAAAGAACAGTGTCACCACCGTCAGATGTGAGGAGCAAGTGGAGGCTGCTTTGCGTCGCCCTTTGGCTGAGTTAATCTTCAGGATGGAGTAGATGATGCGGACGTAGGATACAAGGATGAGGAAGAAGCAGGTCATGGTCACTACCCCAGTGTTGGTAAAGGTCACGGTCTCGATGATGCGCGTGTCTGCGCAGGCCAGCTTTACCACAGGGAAGATGTCACAGAAGTAATAGTCAATCACATTGGGCCCGCAGTAGGGCAGTGTGAAGGTCAGGCTGGTGAGAATGGTGGCATGAAAGGAGCTGGTTATCCAGGTGCCGGCAGCCAGGATGGCGCACACCCTCCAGTTCATGATGATCAGGTAGCGCAGCGGGTGGCAGATGGCCACATACCTGTCAAAGGCCATGACGGTGTAGAGCAGGCACTCGGTGCTGCCTAGGAAGTGGTAGAAGAAGATCTGGGACATGCACCCGCCCAGCGAGATGACCTTGCTCTGACCCCAGAGGTTGGCGAGCAGCTTGGGGGTGCTGATGGAGGCTAATCCAAGGTCCAGCACAGAGAGATTGCAGAGGAAGAAGTACATGGGGGTGTGCAGGCGGGAGTCACCAAGGAAGGCTGCTAAGATGAGCAGGTTGCCCAGCAGGGTGCAGAGATAGAAAGCTAAGAAGACGATGAAGAGGATGGTCTGAAGGCCGTCAGTGTTGGGGATTCCTGATAGGATGAAATGAGTCACCACAGTGCGGTTGACCAACCCCACATGGGAATCATTCCTGGGGTAGGGGAGAGAAATAATGCCCATGAGTTACAGAAACAAAAGGATATATCATCCTATCGCTGCAATGCTCACCCTTCCTTCCACTGCCGCCTCTTTACTGCATGTCACCCCACTACTCACTTTCACTCATAGTAGTTCATATTTACATCATTCTCATGCCTATCGGGATCAGGTCCTCACTCTGCAGTGTAGAACTCAGAAGGAGAAAATGTCATCCAAAGACAAACAGACAAAGGGGATGTCCTGTTCTATTCTACTCGATTCCAGTTTCATCTCTTCTCTCCTCTCCTGTTATAATTTCTTCAACTCTATTCTATAAGGCTCTCCACAGCATCTTAAAGCCTTCCATTGGTGGATGAGGTGATGTGACCAATGTTTGTCATATATGGTTTGTTCTTTCTCTCATCCTCTCTGCAGAGGGATTATTGTATGTGCAGTGGAGTACTTTGTTTTAGCAGGGATTCATTTTTATCTATGTAGGTGCTGCTCTGTGTTTGTGTTAAAGTGAAGAGTGAGGGTGCAACATACAAACAAATAAATCTGGTGAAGAATTTTCCCAGCTTTGTTAATGATATGAATTTTTATGGGGGTTAGAGAAAAAGGGAAAAGGAAGGAAGAGGAATAGTGACAGCTTGTCATCTACTCCGCCATGATCAGCAGGCTGTGTTCTGTGAATATCACAACACGGGATTTTTAAGGTCAGATTTGAAGGACAAAAATGAAGTGTCTATTTGCATTTTGTCAGGGAGTTTTTCCGATCCATGAGAGGTGCTGTTGGAAGGGAGAAGCTGCCGTGTTGGGTTTATCTCCTGCTGGCTACACTACAGAGCTTACAGCAGCATCGCTGTAGCACTGCTAGTACAGACAGGCTAAGCCGATGGGACAGAGCTCTACCGTCAACTTAAATACTCCAGCCCCCACGAGCAGCAGTGGCTATGTCAGTGGGAGAAGCTCTCCCGTTGACACAGAGTTCTCCACACCAGCGCTTAGGTCAGTGTAACTTACGCTGGCTTATTCAACCCCCTGAACAATGTAACTTATACCGTCCTTAGCTGTGGTGTGTACATAGCCACACAGAGATAAATAGAGAGAGAGAGATAAATGATACACAGCCACTACAGAGAGACAGACAGACAGGTACCACAGAGAAAAGCACGGAAAGATGGATGGACAGATTTTTCTGTGAGATCATCCTTGAGTGAGGCAGAGACTGACAGATTTCAAGACAGGAAGAGACTGAGGCACAGAGAAAATCTTTACCAGACCAGATGTCTTACACTGGCTGCATTGGGAGAGGACGATACAGCTGAATGGAATTTTCCTCTTCCCCCTGACCGTGACCCCTGTGTAGAAGTGTCCAGATTTCTCATCCAAAACAGCACATCACACAGGAGAGGTGCCGGGTCTGCGCTCTTGTTATGCAGCCTGCAGACCTAATCGTCTCCGAAGGTAGCCAAGGATGTCCACAGCCTATCGCCACACGCTGCTGCAGAGCCCCAGAGCTTTTTCACAGCTTCCCACAGCCTTTAGTCTGTCCATGGTCTTTAAATCACCCAAGGTCCCTTTGGGACCCGGTCTCTCAATCCCCTCCAGGCTCCTGGTCTGAGACCTCAGCAGAGTCACCAATTAACTGAGATTTTGCATCATTTTAGAGAACACTCACAGACCCCGAGGACCAGCTGCTCAGCTGGCATAAATAAAGGTAGCAGTATTAACCTGAAAGGGCCGGATCCTCATTTCCACCAGACTGCAGATTCTCCTCTCACTCGCCATGATCTGAATCCTGAGTAACTCCATTGGGTTCAATGGGGCTGATTCCCCTCTGTCACTCACCCTGGTGGTGTAAATCAGGACTAACTCCTTTGGAATCAAAGGAACTATGTAGATTTCCACCAGCTGAAAATCTAACCCAAAAATCGTAAGGAGACATGGGATGTTATTTATCAACTAGTCTCTCTCACTGAATAGCACTAGCCAGTGAATTCAACCCTGGAGTGTGAAATAGGAGGTAACTGGGCCCGGTGTTCACCTAGCGCTCTGTGTCACCAGCAAAGCTTTCTCCTTGGTTAGTATAAGCTGCCGCTTCTGTGCCCCCTTCTGTCTCTTTGTGCACCTGGATGTATTCATGCAGTTGTGTGATTATCTGTGAGGGTGAAAGTCAGTGATGTGCAGATGGATAGCATATGTCCCGTGCACCACTTGGCATCACTTTTTGCAATGCAATAAAGACTGGCAGTATTGTGGTCCCTAGCAACTCCAGGAAGATCATGTCCCTAGTGTTCTGGGTGCTGCTCAGACACAGCGTGAGACAGTCCCTGCCTTTGAGAGTTCACAAACATAGGAAGGGTTACTGGCCCCATTTTACAAGGGGGAACTGAGGCAGAGAGAATTTGAGGGTGAGATTTTCGAAGGAGCCAGGCACCCAAAACTCATTCTAGTGCAGTGGGCTTTGGGCTCCTAACTCCTACTGGCTTTCTTGAAAATCTCCGACTGATTGAATTGTCTGAGGTCACAAAATGAGTGTGTGGAAGAGCCGGGAATCTGACCCAGTGGTATAGGATTCCAGTCTGAGCATTACCCCCAACACCATCCCTTCTCTTTCCACTGGGATGAACATCACTCTGCATCTTGGGCATGTTCTCTTACCCAGCTCTTTGCACAACCAGTGTTCATGGGGAAAGGATGTTTAGAGAATTAAGGTTGATTTAACTTAACAAAGATGCTCCTTCACTAGCCAGGTAAGGCTCGTCTTGCACCTCTGCTGTGCCTCGATGCTAAAGGCTTAGCAGTGGTTAGCTACATCGCTGGCATGCCCTGTAACCTAAACCAGGCCATAGACCCCACACTCAGAGGGTGTGACAGAGCCAGGGAAGCAGGGGTGTGTTAGGGGTTTGTCAGCACTGAGCTCATGGATCCGTTTGCTGCTGCCACAACAGAACAGTGTCAGTTAGGCCCTTTGCAATTCTTTTCATCGCTGTCATTTCTTGCTGTTCCTGTGGTGGGCATCTTATTTGGGAACCGGACTGAAGTGGCAGAAGGTGGAAGTTATAATTAGTCTCTGTAGACAGATTATCCCAGCTCAGTCATAACATACCATTCTGTGGAATGGCCTTTGGGGTTAATTAAAATGCAGGTGTTCTAATGAATGCCCAGGGGGGCCCTTATCACTGTGCTGGGTAACAGCTCCCAGGTTACTCTTGGCTGGCACCAGCTGAGTTCCATATGTTATTGCCAGAAACAGCAGGGCCGGAGCTGCATTTTACTCTTTTTACTTGTATTCTCACTGTTCCTATCAGAGGTGGCTGGGACCTGCTTATGGTGGGCAGAGGGCACGGTTCAAAGACACGCACACGCTCTGCTCTCGGCTGCCCCTCCCTGCAGCTGCCACAGCAAAGTGTTCGCTTCTCCGTCTCCCCGGGGTCACAGCTTGCAGCCTGCTCCAGGAGCCACTGGACAGGGAGGGGGCCTGGCCAGCAAACACTGGCAGAAATCTGCACGCACGTGACACCTCCTGCACCCCACCCTGGGTCGCCTCTGATTCTTATCATTGGTATTTTGATAGGACCTACAGACTGGAACTCAGATGTGGGCCCCTTTCTGCTGGGTGTTGAGCGAACACATAGTAAGAGGCTATCACTGTCTGAAATGGATACACATTTAATGGATGAGAGAAACAAAGGATTTAATGATGCTTGTTTAACAGATGTGGAAACTGAGGCACAAAGCAATTCAGTGAGTTACTCAAGGTCAAATAGGGAATCTTCCACAGAACCTGTACTTCAACCCAGATCTCCTATGTCCCACTCCTTTGTCCTAGCCACAAGATAATGCTTTGCAAATAATTCCCATGGACTCTTTAAATGTAGGTGTGTTGAGTTGATACAGTTCTCAGTTACTAAACGGTATAGCCACCTGCTCTCCCTCCTTCTCCCTCTGCAGCCATCCAGTGCCCAGGGCCTGCAGGTCAATGCAGCTTTCCCATTGTCCATCAGAAGTTACAGCTGCTTTTAGAGTCAATGTGCACAGCTGTGCATCTCTCTTCCATTCCAAGTTCTCTTTGCTCAGTCGCCCTCTTCTGGGTTTGTGGCTCTTTGGAAATTGGTTTCCTGGACAATGGCAAAGAAACAACAGAGAAAATTCAGCTTGAGTCTTGGCCGTGCAAAGGGGAGCTGCAGTGCAGGGGGTTGTGTAGGCAACTCAGGAGGGGCGCTCCTCCCTCAGTCAGGGCTGTTTTCAATGCTGGAATGCTGTGACAGTGTGGACTGTCCTGCAGGGAAAAGGACACTTGATTACCACCTGTAAGTATCTACATGGGGAACAAATACTTAATAATGGGCTGGCTCTTCAGCCTACCAGAGAATGGTCTAACATGATCCAATAGCTGGAAGTTGAAGGGTAGACAAACTCAGACTGGATATACTGCATACATTTTCTATAAAGGGAGTCATTTGATCCTTGGTAAATTGTTCAAATGGTTTAATGGAGTATCCATCGAGGACAATTTTAATATCAAGATTGATGTTTTTCTAAAAGACATGTTCTAGGGGACGCTGTTGGAAGACCGGATACTGGGCTAGATGGACCGTTAGTCTGAACCAGATGATCACAGCCCTATAATCTATTAATCTAACTCTAACCCTGGAGTAACTCCACTGGCCCCCTTTCTATTTCTAACCTAACCCTGGCATAAATCTGTTAACTTCCTGACCACCTCTATCGGAAGACATTCCATTTCAGCTAGCAATTTTTGCAGGACTGGGATTAGCTCCCTTTCATTTTCCTGAATGCTGCCTTGATTTCCTTATTCCTCAGCGTGTAGATGACTGGATTGAGCATCGGGGTGACCACATTACAAAAGATCTGAGTGGGGGTAGCCAGCACATTGCTCAGGGACAGCTGGGTGTAGAGGAGGGCACAGGGTGCGAAGAAGAAGCATACCACTATCAGGTACGATGCACAAGTGGAAACCGTTTTCCGACTGTGCTCAGCACTGAGCATTCTCACCACGGAGGCAGCAATCCTGACGTAGGACATGAGGATGAGGAGGAAGCAGGTCATGGGCACTATGTCAATACTGGTGAATCTCACGGTCTTGATGACATATGTGTCTGCGAAGGCCAGCTTCACACTGGGAAGATATCACAGAAGAAATAGTACACCACATTGAGCCCGCAGTAGGGTAGAGTGAAGGTCAGGCTGGTGAGAATGGTGGCATGAGAGGAGCTGGTGATCCAGGTGCTGGCAGCCAGGGTGGCGCACACCCTCCAGTTCATGATGATCAGGTAGCGCAGCGGGTGGCAGATGGCCACATATCTGTCAAAGGCATGATGGTGTAGATCAGGCATTCCATGCTGCCTAGGAAGTGGAAGACGACTTGGGACATGCACCCTCCCATCGAGATGGTTCTACTCTTGGCCCAGAGACAGACCAGCAATTTAGGGGGTGCTGATGGAGGCGAATCTAAGGTCCACCACGGAGAGATTGCAGAGGAAGAAGTTCATGGGAGTGTGCAGGCGGGAGTCAGCGAGGATGGCTGATAAAATGAGCAAGTTCCCAGCAGGGTGCAGAGGTGGAAAGCTAAGAAGCTGATGAAAAATATGGTCTCCTGTCCTTTGGTGTTGGGGATCCCTAAGAGAATGAATTCTGACACCACAGTGCGATTCTCCATTTCCATGCGAGACGGGGTCATTTCTGGAGGTATAGAGAGAATGCAGCCAGATTAGCAATCTCAATAAATCATGATATGTTTATTCCTTTGTACCTTACAAGTTTTACTCCCAAAGGGTAAACCTTTCTAACCCACATATGTTTGGTGGAAGTGAGTGGAGAATCAGGACTCATATTTGGTCGATTCTACTCAATTCTATTTTCCTTTCTTCTTTTCTGTTCAACTATCTTCTATTCTATTCAGTTCTTATAGCTCATCCATCATCACGGTATCAGAGAGCCAAAGAAAAATTAATAAAAGGAAAGCAAATCATCATGAATTGGAACATGAATTTAGCTGACTCCTAAGTACCTCTCCAGAGAGAGTGCAAGACCGAAAGAAACCTCCAAAATACTTCAGTATGATGATGCAAAATTCTCCTCTTTGTGTGGAGAGAGAGAGAGAGAGAATTTCATAGAATTTAAGGCCCGAAAGGTCTATTAGATAATTTAGTCTGTCTCCTGTACATCACAGGCCATTAAATATACCCCAAACCGAGGACAACAATTTCACTTAAACCAAAGCACTTCTTCAGATGTCCGAAGACTAACCAGTTGTGACTCAGGCAGAGAATAGGAGAGGCCCAGGCATCACCCATGCCTGACACAGTGAGATATACTTGGCTGATCCCAGCAGGTGACACAACCCCCCCATGCTGCAGAAGAAGGTGGGAAAAAAAACCCAGGGTCCCTGCAAATCTAACCTGGTGGAAAAAATCTTACTGACTCCCAAATCTGGTGATCAGTTTGACCGGGAGCATGTGAGCAAGTACCAACCAGTCAAGCATCTAAGACTGAGAATGTTCTGTACCAGCTCAGAGCTCCAGTCAACCCAATCTGCTACATAGATTTGGAGAGACAGAGAGAGAGAGAATGGGAGATAGAAATGGAGAAAGAGAGCATCAAAGAGAGAAACCGAAGGGAAGGAAATAGACTAGAAGGCTACTCCAGTACCTTACACTCGGTGCCTTAGCCAAGAATTACACAGTCACCGTGGAAGTCTTTAGCTCTTTCTCCCCAGTTTGCTCCACCCAGTTTGCAGACATTGAAGCAGATCCTACATACCCAAAGAGGCTGAGATCTGCTCATTATTCTGACTTGGAGGAGATGCTCCCTCTTAATGACAGTGCAACCGTTGCACACAAGACCTGCATAGCATTGACACAGCCACTGCAGTGATTCCAGAATCATCCATGATCTCCAGCTGCAGGAACATTTATGTTGCTCTCCAGCCTGGCCTTTGAGAGTTTAGCCCTTGGGCAAATCCCCTCTCCCAGTCTGAGACCTGAGAGAAGGGAGCAATTAACCAGCACTTTGCATCCGCTGTTTTCCAGTTAGAAGATGGGGATAATGGGCCACCTGCATTAGAGGAAGGTGTGAGGTGTCGTGGAAAAGATCACACAGCTTCTCTTTTTGGGTCAACTCGAGTAGAGCTTTATTCTGACAGACACACACAGAGCTATGGCCATAGGGGAGCCCTGGACAGCACAGGGTTTCTGTGCTGCTGTCAGGAGTCTCCGTACAGGTTTGAAAGCTGATGGCTTATATAGGATAGCTCTTCACATACTAATCTCATAGTGGAGTTTTCCATTGCAAAACAAGTCTAACAGCTACCCCCTTATCTCTTACAAGAATAGTTAGGAGCGATTATGAGAGCAGATAGTTTAGAAAGTAGCTTAAAGCGCAATCAACTGTCTTCAGTGGGTTCTTCCATCCATAGTCATGCTAACTTACATTTCCATCACTCATTTCAGTGCAAAGCCTACCAGGCCTTGCTTTTGTGCTTCCACGTTCCCCCCTTTGGTGCTTTGTAGCACCACATCTATAGACTCATTTGCATTAATCCATTTACCTCCTCATCTTCTTCTTCCTTCTCTCTTAGTTCTTCTGCGTAAATCAGTTGGACCATCTGTTTTATTTCTGTGGTCTGTATACTTTTCTGGGTTTGAGTTACTATACATTGACAACAACGGTTGAATAACATGAACAGTACATATATTCCTATTATTATTCCAAGGAACAACAGTAACCCCCTGAACAATTTTCGAGCCTAGATTTCCTAACAAAGCTCAAAAGACTCCAGTTTACAGTCTGGTGTAATTTGGCGGTGGCATCTTGTATCTTTGTTAAGGCATTATAAATTCCTTCTTCATTATCAGGGACATAGGTACAACATTCTTTTCCAATTAAGCCACATACCCCTCCCTTTGCTGCCAACACCATGTCTAGAGCCATTCTATTTTGTAAGACCATTTGCCTTATTTCTGAAACTTCAGTGGTGATGAATTTAAAAGCTTCAGTGGTTCCATTTGCTACCTCCTCTAATACTAATGCCACTCGTCAAAGTTCTTTTACGGTTCGTCCTACACCATAGCTAGGGAAGGTTACGGCAAAGAATCTATCAGTCTCAGTTATTTCTCTTTTAGACCAGTGAGAGTTTGGTGATTTAACAAGGTCTCCTTGAACATGCCTTATGGCCGGATTTAAATATGCCTTATAACATCTACCAGCCCATCCCCATGGCCAATATTTATAAGCTCGAGTGCCACATACCCAGTAGTGTCCTAGCATAGGATTTTGAGTATAACAATCACTTGGAGTTGTACCCCCTATGGTCATCTCACATTGATGGTCTGGTACCTCTCCTAAGGTTTTAGCTGTCGGATTTGTTCCGACTATAGCTTCACACACATAACACAGAGGAACCGAGGTGTTAGGGTTTACTACTCTAATAAATTCAGTTATATTTCCTTTTACGGAATTCCAAGTCACATTCCAATTGTGAGGGCTTTGATCAAATGCCTCGTTTGTTGTCTCTAGGGGAACTGGTACAGGGATCATACAAATTCCTCCTTGAGCATGAATGGGAAGATGGGCACAAATCGAACAATTTGAAACATTAACATCTTTGGTATATTGAATTATTGTAGATAGGAAAGTATTTCCTTTAACAAAGGCTGTGAGACTAAGGGTCCATATAAGAAAGTGTTGCATTTCGTACCACTTACACTGTAGCAGTGAGATACTGGAGACCATAGACACCCTGGCTTTCGCCTCCTGGTGAGTTCACCAACTACTATTACCACTAATACCACTATTATGGTGCAGTACAATCTTCCAACTCACCCTTGCCTGCTACAAATGGGGCCCAACGTTTTAAAACTTTGATTTCCACAGTACAATAAGCATTAACACAATCAATACCATTAAGCAAAAAGCAATTTGTCCTTGTCTCGCCTCTAAGTCCCAATAGTTGTCAAGAATTAGTCCATGGATTGGTAGAGTTTTCAGGGGAAGAATTGTTGTAGATCATTGGATAGGGGTTAAGTTCTGCTTCTCAAATTATATGGCTGAGGTTGTAGCACGTCTTTTTCCCTCTGATGTGGCAAATCCTCTCCCTGTGCAGGGGAGAGGTTACGAACACTTACACCCTGCTCCTCTGACCTTATTTTTTCAGGTGCAGAGGTCCTTTTACAGTGTGAGGCATGTATCCAGTATTGGTGCCTTGGCACTTTACAGCAGTGTTAGTGGTGAGGAGTACCTGGAATGGACCCTTCCAATGTGGTTCCAGGGCTGGCTTTCTCTGGTGGACTTTCACGTAGACCCAATCTCCAGGTTGGAGGGAGGGGCAGGGTTCCGTTGCAGGTGTTGAAAGGACTTCTTGAACCTGTGAGTGGATAGACTTGATACACAGTATTAACAGTTTACAATAGTCCAGTATCACATTAACCGTTAACTGTAAGTCAAATTCTTGTGGGTTTGGCGGAGGGGTGTGTGGCAGTCTCAGAGGTCTGGTCATAAAGATCTCATGTGGAGATAGTCCATACTTCCGGTTGGCAGTGTTTCTAATATACATGAGAGCTGTGGGTAGGGCATCTGGCCACTTCAGGCTAGTTTCTGCACATATTTTTGCTAATCTAGTTTTCAGATCAGAATTTTTTTCTTTCCACAGCTCAGCTAGACTGGGGGTGGTATGCACAGTGCAGGTGTTGTTGAATTCCTAAGGCTTTACACAAGTTCTGAATGACCTGTCCTGTGAAGTGGGTTCCTCTATCACTGTCCAAAATGAGGGGCAACCCAAACCTAGGTATGAATTCTCTCAACAGTTTCTTGGTGATGGTTTTTGCATCAGCTCGCTTACAAGGATATGCTTCTACTCATCCTGAAAACATATCAGGCATTTGGATGAAATCCATTCGTTAGTTCACAAAGGGTCCCTATGGAGGAGGGTGTGCTGAGGGTTTGGTCTTTTCTTTCTGGCCTATGTTATGGGACAGACAGATAGGACAGGTTCTGCAGTACTTTTGTGCTATGGAAGAAAAATGTGGGGCAAACCAATCACGCTGTACTGTAGCAATCATATCCCCTTTGCTCATGTGAGCCACTGAGTGGGTCACACGGGCAAGGTATGGTAAAAGGGCCTTGGGTGCTACCAGGCGGCCATCTGGGGAGTGCCACAAGGTATCCAGGTGCAATTGGCACCCTTGTCATAGCCAGTCTTCTTTTTCTTGTTCTGAAGCCTGATCTTGTAGTTCTGTTAACTTAGTAAGACTTGCCAGGGGTGACTGGTCTGACAAAAGGAAAACATTAGTGAAATCTAGCGCAGGAGGGCCGGAAAGGACTGCATTCCTAGCTGCCTGATCAGGTAGGGCATTTCCACGCGTGACATCATCATAAGAGGTAAGGTGGGCTTGACATTTAACTATGGCTAGGGCGGCGGGTAACTGCAGTGCCTACAATAATGCATCAACATATTGTCCATTCTGAATGGGGGTTCCAGCCAAAGTGAGGAACCCCCGCTGCTTCCAGTGTTGACCAAAGTCATAGACGACTCCAAAGGCATAACGAGAATTAGTGTAAATGTTTGCAGACATATTTTTAGCTAATATACATGCACGAGTAAGGGCTATTAATTCAGTAATTTGAGCAGACAAAACATGTTGCAGATGGTGTGCCTCTAACACTTGGTGCTGAGTACATACAGCATATCCAGAGACAAGGTTACCCAGGATATCTCTAAGGCAAGAACCATCAACAAACAAAACTAAATCAGGATTTAACAAAGGGACTTCTTGAAGATCAAGGCGAGGAGTAAGGAGATGTTCAGTGACAGACAAACAATCATGAGGATCACCATCAGAAAGAGTGGGAAGGAGTGCGGCAGGATTTAATACTGTACAACTGGTAAGGGTTATATTAGAGGCTGAAAGAAGGAAGTTTTCATATTTGGTTAGCCTCGAGTTGGATAAATGCTGGGCTTTACCTTTTAAGAGTAGGGCAGCAACAGCATGTGGAATGGCCACAATCAAAGGGCATCCCAAAACTAGAGTCTCAGCCTTTTCTACTAACAGGGCTGCTGCAGCAACTGAACAGAGACAGGGAGGGAGTCCTTCTGCTACTGGGTTTAATGCAGTGCTAAAATACGCAACAGGACAGATCTTTTCTCCGTGGGTTTGAGTCAGGACCCCTTGAGCAAACCCACCTTTTTCATGACAATAAAGGGTAAAAGGTTTCTGGTAGTTGGGTAATCCTAGAGCAGTCGCTTGAGACAAGGCTTGCTTGAAGGATATAAAAGACTGTTCAGCCTCAGGGGACCAGATAAGAGGTTCAGGGACTGAATCTAGGGCCAGGTTCTGCAGGGGTTTCACGATTGATGCATATCCAAGGATCCATTGCCTACAGTATCCTGCCATTCCCAAAAGGCTTCTCATTTGTTTACGAGTGGTAGGCTTAGGTATTTGTAGGATGGCATTGATCCTGGAAGAAGATAGGTGTCTTTCCCCTGCAGAAATATTGTGCCCTAGGTAATGCACTTGGGGGAGACGTAGCTGCGATTTAGATTTAGATGCCTTATGACCCTTAAGGGCAAGCACAGTTAATAGGGTAAGTGAATCTTGTTTACAGGCTTCTAAGGAGGGAGAAGCCAGCATTAAGTCATCTACATACTGGATTAAGGTAGAACCCACGTCAAACGTTATGGAGTCCAGGTCTTTCTTTAAAATTTGGGAAAAAAGAATTGGAGACTTGCAGTAACCCATAGGGAGCCGGGACCAGGTGTATTGGAGTCCTTGGTAAATAAAGGCAAACAAAAATCTGCTATCTGGGTGGACTGGGATAGAAAAGAAATCCGAACAGAGATCCACAATGGTAAAATAGGTAGCTGTGGCTGGAATACAAGACAGAATAGTTGCAGGGTTAGGGACAATGGGAAAAGAGGGTAAGACCGCAGCATTAACTGCTCGGAGGTCTTGCACAAATCGGTAAGTATTTTTCCCAGGTTTCTTTACTGGGAGGATAGGAGTGTTACATGGGCTGTGGGTGGGAATAATAATCCTTTGTTGTAATAGTGAGGTGATAACAGGTTAAATTCCTTCTTCGGCTTCTCTGGAAATGGGGAACTGCAGGACACAAGCGAGAGGCTTTGTTGTGTTTAGCGTAATGTGTACGGGTTCAGCACTTATTATTTGGCCTACCTCGTTTGAATGGGTTGACCATAATTGTGGAGGCACCTGTGCTAACAGTTCCTGTTGCAATGAGGAAGGGTCAGACTCGGTGCCTCTAAGGTCAGATTCTTGTAATAGTGTCAGTATTGCTTCTTCTCCGGGTTCTGGTATGTCAAGATAGATACCATCCGGGGTACAATAAATGATACAACCCAATTTGCATAACACATCTTTTCCCAATAGATTAACTGGTGCAGACGGGCTGAGCAAAAAGGCATGCTGCTCAGAAATAGGTCCAATAGTAACCAACAAGGGTTGAGACACAAGGTGAGGGATAGACCGACCGCTTATACCCATTGCATTCACAATTTCTGTTGGAACTGGAACATGGGAGAATTCTGAAACTCTTAAAGTAGAGCAGGAAGCACCAGTATCAACTAAGCAAGATATCGTTTGACCATTTACAAGGCACTGCAGGCTGGGTCCAGACTGATCTAGGGGAATCAAAAGGGCAATGATGTCACAATCCTCTGCGCTGTCCTATGCAGGGTTATTATAGTGGTCCAGGGTTGGGGTTTGGTTGGGGAGAGCGGGAGGGAAAACGGCGGGGTTTGGAGTCCGACCGGGTCGGCTGGGACACGTAGATTTCCAGTGACCAGTTTGTTTGCAATAATGGCACTGGTTTCTGTAGACCCCATTGACCATGTGGCCGGAGTTAGGTATTGGTATCTGTCCCTTATTCAATTGTCCTTCCCCTCTGCCTCTTCCTCTGCCCCTTCCCTTTTCCCTTTGATTTCCACTATAGTTTTGTAATTGTTGAATCTAAAGGGCCATTAATTTGGTCTCAGTATCTTCTTTTGATTTTTCTAATTTCTTTTGGAAATGTTGTGCAGCAGCTAATAATTCTGGCAATTTGCCCTCCCAGCCGATTACTACCCTTTGAATTTCACTTGAAATCTTGGGTAAAAGTCCTTGAACAAAGGCAGCAGCCACGGCTCATGGTGCATTTTGTTCAGGGTCGTTCATACCCGAGTGGCGTTCAAACACCTGTTTTAATCTCTGGAGGTAATCAGCTGGGTCTTCCCCCTTATTTTGTTTGCATGTACTAATCTTAGTCCAATCGGCTTTTCGTGGGCAAATTATAAGTACCGCATCTAGTAGTTTATTTTGAGCATCGACTAACTCTTCGTGGATGCTGGGATCTTGGGCTGGCCAGTGGGCTGCCACATGAAGTCTTTCAAAGGTTTCTCGGGGAAGGATGGCTCTCAATAGTTGATTTAAATCTGTCCAAGTAGGGTCATAACAAGTCATAATGGTTTGGAGCTCCTTTTGGAATTTTGCAGGATCTTCCCTAATTTTTGGAAAAGCTCGAGCTAGGTTAAATAAGTCAGTTGGGGACCATGGGACAGGCATGGTTACTAGCTCTGTCCCTTGTCCTGGAAGTTGTCAGAGCAGGTGCAGTCCAGCCTGGGCTATAGTGGGTCGCGGGCGGAGGCCATATTTGGAGGGATCAGGACTTGGACTGCATCGGGGTTGATTAGTAACTACGGAAGTGGGTCCTGGGCTGGCAGTCTGGTCAGATATACCCCCGTCAGTGCTGGTAGTAGAGTCTGGCAGAGCTTCTTGATAAGCTGGTGGACGCCCTGGGGGTGCAATAGGGATTGGGGACCATAGATCTAGTAGGTCCTCAGTTGTTTCTTGAAGATGGGGTACCCCTTCTAAAGCTGGATATAGCTGTTGAGGGTCCGAATTTGGGGGAGAGGCAAATTTCTCCCGTATTTCTTTCAATTGGTGTTTTAATTTTTCCTGGGAGTCTTTAAAACTCTGATTTTGTGACTTATTATGCCTTTTTGAAGCTTCATCATACCAATAAAAATACATCCCATGCTGTCTGGGATACTTTGGATCCCAGTGACTCCAATGTTCCTCTTAAATACATTATTTTGTCCAAATCAAAGGTTCCTGTCTTAGAAAATTGTTTACTGGGATCATGTCTTGTGAAAAAATGCCATCTATCCAGAAACTTGCAAGTTTTGGGAGAATAATGTATATACATATAACAAGCTGGGGTTCCTTTAGGGGGAACTGGCACTTTTTAGACTGTCCTATTCCCATTTTCACTCACACAAGACACAGGAATGGCTTATTGAGGGATCCGTACCGCTTCGCTCTCAGCCCGCAATCTCCACTGCCGAGGTGAGGACGAACCCGATATTGGAACACTTATTTAGCAGGAGGGGGTTTGGGAAGGAGACAAGACACAAAAGGGGTCCTTCAAAGTCACAGGAATCCAAACCCTAGGCCTGTCCAGTGACCGAGGCTAAGGTATCTAGGAGAACGGATCTAAGGAGGCTCATGAATCAGAGAAGGGAAACGATAGTCTTGTGGCTACAAACACTCCACCTGTCTGTTGGGTCACTAGGTTCAGACAAGTCCCCCTTGCAACTTGACTCTCACCGGTCATCGCCAACAAGGCTAGCAGTGGGATCAGGGTGGCTAGAACTTGCCTTAGTCCAAGACCTGGTCAATGGCTCAGTTAGCTAAGCACAACCAATCGGGTCTCACTCATTCGTGTTAACAGCCCTGTTAATGTGTGGCTGGGTGCACTGCTTCGGAACTGCCGAGGTGAGGACCTGATAACGTCCTCAGCCTACAATAGGAACCCCTAGATTCTCCCTGTGTGCTTTTTCCAGAGACAGACAGGACAGACAGAGACATGCAATTTTAAAGCTCATCTCGACCCCTATCAAAGTTCAGATCTCACTTGGCAGTTCTCACCCAGGAAGTCTACAGGCAGCCCTCCTCCGAAACCCCAGATAGAAATTTAAAAGGTCTCTTACCTTTCCAGTGGCACCTGGGGTTCGGTGGGGGAGCGGTCCATGGTCCTTCTTGGACAATACCAGTGCTTGGAGATCCGAGTCACGGCACCAAGATTGTCGTGGAAAGATCACACAGCTTCTCTTTTTGGGTCAAATCGAGCTGAGCTTTATTCTGACAGATAAACACA
>NW_027132633.1:0-4663 GCF_026122565.2 Emydura macquarii macquarii | reverse complement strand
TTCCACTGCCTTCCCTACATCCACAGAGCCAGTCACCTCATCATAGAAAGCAATCAGGTTGGTCAGGCATGACTTTCCCTTGGTGAATCCGTGTTGACTGTTCCTGATCACCTTCATCTCTTCCAAGTGCCTTAAAATGGATTCCTTACGGACCTGCTCCATGATTTTTCCAGGAGCTATTCTTGATAGCTTGATATGCACTGCTATTCTTGTGCATTTATATCCCTTCAACAAGCTGTATAATGCAACAAAGCAAAGGACAGCTGTAATTCATGTAACCGAGCAGCATCACTTCCAAAAAAACTGTTACCCAAACTCCCTCTGCTTCATTCTGCACACCAGAGCTGTAGGGCTAGGACTGGCTCAAATTCTCCAGAGTCAAAAAGAGATCCTGACTCCGCACGACACCAAATGATGTAGTCCCCTCTGCATCATCCTCCACCTCAACCTTTTCGTCTACGACTCATCTCCGCTGCCCCTGGGCCCAGGTCTCTGGGCTGTGGAAGTGGGGTCATCACTGAAGATGGCTTCCAGTTCCTTACAGAAGCAGCAGGTCTTTGGCTCTGCACTAGTGATGGTTTGACTCCCTAGCCTTTTGGTACTCCTGCTGCAGCTCCTGGATTTTTCAAATGGGACTGCAGCATGTCCTGTTCATAGCCCTTCACCACCATTAAACGAGAAATCTGACTGTAGGTATCATAGTTCCTTCAGCTGGAGCAGAGTTGGCACTGCACAGTCACCTTTCCCCAAATGTTGATCGGATCCAGGAGGTCCACTGTTCTCCAGATGGGAGAGTGTTTGGTGCGCGGAGCTGGGAAAATGTGATGTGAATTCTCCATGCTGACTAAAGAGGAAGTGGAATTTCAAATATTCCTGGGACATTAAAGGGAGAGGGTCGGATGGACGCAGGGCAGCAGAATTCAAACTGATGGCCAGAGTGGTCAGGATGGGCATATTGGGACACTTCCTGGAGGCCATTTAGCAATATAACCAAGCACGGTGATTCCACTGATGCTTTTTAACTACATCTTTGGCACAAAAAACTCGATTCCTCTCATCAAGGTGGTTTAATTTTTCTGAAAAATCAGGGGAGTTGGGTCGGTGGTGCTGGTGGGGAGATTGCTGTGTGTACACCTCCACTGTTTTGGTGCAAAAAGCTGACTTTAGTTGACAAATCTCTAGTGTAGAGCAGGCCCAAGATATAGATATTTTTTGTCCTTGCCCCTTTTCCTGCCAAAGAATGGCCATTTAGCAGATAATGGTCCATCAGCCTTGTTTACACCTGGCTGAGGTCGCAATTACCCTTTGTCTCTAAGAAACTGGTTTGGCCACTGTGGACATGCCTCTGGAACCGGGGAGTAGCATCCGGGTTTTCTCCTCTCTGGGTCCTCCTCAGAGGGGGACCACCCCTCCCGGCTACCTCTCACCGGGAACAGTCTGGTGCCCTTCTCAGGGCAAGCAGTCTAAGTCGCCCGGCCCTCAGGCGGGGCTGGCCAAACAGGCAGTCTAAGTCGCCAGGCCCTCAGGCGGAGCTGGCCAAACAGGCAGTCTAAGTCGCCAGGCCCTCAGGCGGAGCTGGCCAGGTAAGCAGTTTATTGCCAGGCCCTCAGGCAGGGCTGGCCAGGTAAGCAGTTTATCGCCAGGCCCTCAGGCAGGGCTGGCCAGTCAAGCAGGCTGCTCTCTAGAGCGTTATGGTGGGGAAGGCTTCCTCAAGGTGGGTAGGGAAGGGGGGAGGGGGACGCAGGCCCGCCCATCTCCACTGCGTCCCAGCCCAGGGCCCTGGCAGTGGCAACGGCGTTTGCCACGGGGTCGGCGGGGCTCCTGCCGCAACACGCCGCCCTTATTGCCCCTGACTCAGCTGCTAACTTGCGGCTACCCCTGGGCTTCTTCCTCCCCGAACCCCCCGGTACCTGCCTCCTCTGGGTCGCTGGGGCATGGTAGGCCTGCTAGGCCCTCCTCGTCCATGGGCGGCAGCTCGGGCAATTCCATGGGATCATCCTCGGAGGGCAGCTCTTCCAGGTCCTGGGGCCCCCAGGCCTCGGGCAGGGCCGGCAAGTTCTCGGGGTTCCAGGCTCGGTACTGCTCCGGCGGGTCCGCTTCCGGCTCCCAGGCCCCGGGTGTCTCAGGGGGGGTTCTCCTCAGGCTCGTAGTCGGCGGGGGGCCCCGATGGGCCTTCTTCCAGTTCCCAAACCGTGGGGTCCTCTGGTGGGCCCTCCTCCAACTCCCAGGCCATGGGATACTGGGGGGAGGCCTCCGAGGATCCCCAGGCTGGGGTTAAGGCCTGCCGCTCCCTTTCAGTGTGGCTCCCCGGCTTGGCCTTAGGTAGGAGCTCAGGAGGAGACGCATCCTTCCCCTTCCGCCGTCTCCCTCTAACTGAGCTCACCGGCCTGGCTCTTAAAGGCCTAGTTCCGCCCCCCCTGCTTCCGGTCAGGTGGGGCCACTGGGGCCTTTAAAGGCCTAGACCCGCCCACCTGCTTCTGGTCAGGGCTTCCCCTGCGGGAGGGCTCTGTCAGCCAGAGTGGGTCTGGCTCCCTCTCTGGGTCCTCCTCAGAGGGGGAACACCCCTCCCGGCTATAGCCACTCATCTGTCTTATCTGGAAAACCTATTTTTAATCATGATTTGAGCTTGTGTTTATTACTTCACCTATAACGCAGCTATATACAATTTACCATGATGTTATTGTTCAGTAAATTATGAATTTTTAAATAGTACCTCACAAGACATGCATTGTATCAAAATTAGTGCAATAGGGTGTGAACACAGGGATATAGTCTGTCACAAGAGGTTGTGTCACAAATCCCTTGAGAAACAAATAAATGGGCCTTTTCCCTAGTTCACTGTCACTTACAGTGAAATTCTCTCTCTGGATCATCTCAGACAATACTGACCTAAACAACTGAACAGCACTCTGATTACATCCAGTTAGAACCATAGAATCATAGAAGATTAGAGTTGGACCTAGACCTCAGGAGATCATCTAGTCCAACCCCCTGCTCAAAGCAGGACTAACCTCAGCTAAATCATCCCAGCCAGGGCTTTCTCAAGCCACAGCTTAACAGCCTCTAAAGGTGGAGATTCCATCACCTCCCTAGGTAACCCATTTTAGTGCTTCACCACCCTCCTAGTGAAAAACTTTTTTCTAATATCCAACCTAGACCTCCCCCACTGCAACTTGATATCATTGCTCCTTGTTCTGTCATCTACTACCATTGAGAACAGCCTAGCTCCATCCTCCCTGGAACCTCGTTTCAGGTAGTTAAAGGCTGCTCCAAAGACCCCCTCATTCTTCTCTTTTGCAGACTAAACAAACCTAGTTCCCTCAGCCTCTCCTCATAAGCCTTGTGGTCAAGTCCCCTAATAATTTTTGTTGCCCTTCGCTGGACTCTCTCCAACATGTCCACATCCTTTTTGTAACGGGGAGCCCAAAACTGGAC
Source organism: Emydura macquarii macquarii (assembly GCF_026122565.2). NCBI lineage: Eukaryota > Metazoa > Chordata > Testudines > Chelidae > Emydura > Emydura macquarii. The sequence goes on along the minus strand of NW_027132633.1, from coordinate 1,228 downwards.
ACATTACTCCAAATTCAGCCTCACCAACACCGAAGGGGAAGAATAATCATGTCCCTCAATCTGCTAGCAGTGCTCCTACTAATGCAGCCCAGTATGCTATTAGCCTTCTTGGCAACTAGGACACACTGTTGACTCATATCCAGCTTCTTACCCCCTATAACCCCCAGGTCTTTTTCTGCAGAACTCCTGCCTAGCTCATCGCTCCCCAGTCTGTAGCTGTACACGGGATTCTTCTGTCCTAAGTGGAGGACTCTGCACTTGTCCTTGTTGAACCTCATCAGATTTCTTTTGGCCCAATCCTCCAATTTGTCTTGGTCACTCTGTATCCTATCCCTCCCTTCCAGGGTATCTACCACTCCCCCCAGCTTAGTGTCATCTGCAAACTCGCTGAGGGTGCAATCTACCCCATCCTCCAGATCATTAATAAAAGTGTTGAACAAAATGAGCCCCAGGGGCACTCCACTTTGACCGGCTGCCAGGTGGACATGGAGCCATTGAACGCTATCCGTTGAGCCTGATGATTTAGCCAGTTCTCTATCCATTTCATAGACCATTCATCCAACCTATACTTCTTTAACTTATTGATAAGAATACTGTGGGAGACTGTATCAAAAGTTTTGCCAAAGTCAAGGTATATCACATCCACCGCTTTCCCCACATCCACAGAGCCAGTCACCTCATCATAGAAGGCAATCAGGTTGGTCAGGCATGACTTGCCCTTGGTGAATCCATGTTGACTGTTCCTGGGCTGGTCTTAGGCTGGGATGGAGGTGGGCTGGAGCTGTGCTGGACTGGGGCTGGGCTGGGGCTGGGCTGGAGCGTGTCTGAAGCTGGGGCTGGAGCGGGGCTTGGGCTGTTCTGGAGGTGGTCCTGGGCTGGAGAAGGGCTCGAGCTGTGCTTGGGCTGGGCTCGATCGTGGATGGGGCTGGAGCTGGGGTTGGAGTGGAGCGTGGGCTGTTCTGGAGCTGGCCTGAGAGTGGATGGACTGGGGCTTCGCTGGAGCCGGGCTGGAACGTGACTGGACCTGGGCTTGAAGGGGGGCTGGAGTTGGCTGGGCCGGAGCTATGATGGGGTTGGGCTGGTACTCGGCTGGGCTGGATCTGGGCTGGGGATGGTCTGGAGCTTTGCTGGAATGGAGCTGGGCTGGATCGGGGCTGGAGGTGGGCTTGGGTGGTCCTGGGCTGGAGCTGTGCTGGGGCTGGGCTAGAGGTGTTGCTCGAGCTGGGGC
>NW_027132632.1:0-4646 GCF_026122565.2 Emydura macquarii macquarii | reverse complement strand
AGCAGACATCAAGTGCCTGGATACAGATAAAGGGCAAACCATAAGATGAAGAAACTAAGGTCTACCCCCTTCCTGCTTTTGCTAAAGTTATGTGCCAACTTAGCTAATTAACGGGCCCAGTAGTTGGGAGTTGCCTTCCTGGAATAAAAACTCCTGATTAGACAATCCTGTTAAAAGGAGGTCAAAAAGGCACCCTAAAAGACGCATGCGTAATAAGGTATTAGAATATTATCGCACACCCTGCATAGAAAATTGGTTCATTAGCATGAACATGTGAAGATGTTTGTATAAATAAACCCATGTATGTAGTAGGCGGTCGGGAAAGGTGTAAACCTTTTAGTACCCAGCCAATGGGGAACGAAGGGAGGGATTCTTTCGGCCGGGATAGGAAATATATACTGCTGAATAATAAAGGAGGGGTGCGCTCCTTTCAGATAATTTTTTTCTGGAGTTGTGCCCAGCTTTGCAAACCTGTTAAAAAAATAAAAAGTACTTTTCTTGTTTTACTCTTTACCCGTATCCGATGTTCTTTTATTAAAACCTTTTTAGTCAAAGGTATTTCTTACACAACCCACACACCCCCTGCCCTGCCCCACAGCCTAGCAGCTGGCTCCTCCTAACCCCCTTCTGCACCCCTCTCCCCTCCCCCATGTGACAGGTCTGGTGCTGGGAACTGAGGGGTGGGTGGTGGGGGGCAGGAGGTTGATGCCCTTTAGACCCTCCCTTGGGAACAGGCCTGGGGGCTGCTCAGCGCTGGGAGGGGACAGTCTCTGCTGCAGGTGTTGCTGTCAGGGACAGAGATTCCCTCCGGCCTGGGCTGGGACCGGGCAGATGATCAGGGGAGCCGTGTTTTCATCCCCCTCACTGACACCAGTATAGAAATAAGGGCGAAGCGTCCTGGAGAAGGTGTCAGTGAAAGTAAAGAGCTGGGACCTGTCAGTGACATTGTAAAATGAGACCTCGCCCGCCTCATAGTCCAGGAAAATCCCCACCCGGCTGGGCCTGACGCTCACGGGGAGGGGGTTGAGGGGGAGGTGCAGGCCTCGTATTCCCCATCCCTCAGACACAAGACCCAGTATCCATCCTCAGATGAATTTGTGCTCTCCCCCTTCCTGCTCACAGATTCCCTACAAACCCCCAGGTCCCACTCAGGCTTGTCTCCCACCTCCACCTCCCAGTAACACCTCCCGCCCATGAACCCCTCAGCGCCCAGGACTTCAGGATAAGTGTCAAATCTCTCAGGATTGTCGGGCAGATCCTGGTGTGTGTCTCCGCATCTCACACGTTTCTGATCCTCAGACAGGATGAGGATGGGATTTGCCGTGTCTGGATCCAGAGTCACGTCCACTGGGGAGAGAGTCACAGAGTCAGGGCCGGGGCAGGGGCTGGTCACAGGGATCAAAGGGAAATTAACCTATGTCCCTGTTAATCGCTGGGGGGGGGGGGGTTGTTGCCCATTAAGGGGAGTCAGGACCCCTCTGCCCCTGGGAGCGAACTTGAGGGGAAGGAGAGCAGGAGCAGGGGAGGGGTGGGGTGGGAAGGTGTCAGCGGGGGCAGGGCAGGGGAGGGCAGCCCAGGGACGGGGGAGGGGACAGGCTGATGCTGGGAGAGGCAGAGGAGGGGCAGGCACAAGGGCAGTGGGGGGAAGGGAAGGAGCAGGCACCAGGAGGACAGAGGGGGGTGAAGCGAGGGGCAGGTCCCAGGGAGCACAGATTGAGGCATGAGCCAGGGGCAGCGGGGGTGTCTAGGGCAGGGGTGATCACTGGAGGGCAGAGCGAGGGGGGGCGGGTGCCAGGGGGCAGAGTGGGGTGATGGGAGGGGCGGGTGTCAGGGGGGCTAAGGGGGAAGAGGAGCCCCAGGGAGATGGGGGAGGGAAGGGGCAGACCCCAGGGGTCAACAGGGGAGTGAGGAAGGGGCAGGCACCAGGAGGGCTGAGGGGGGCTAGTGGGAGGGTGGATGCAAGGAGGGCACAGAGGGGAGAGGCAGAAGCCAGAGGGAAAACGGGGGGTGAGGAAGCAGATAAGCACAAGGGGCTCAGAAGAGACAGGTGGGACGGACAGGCCCTAGGGGGACAGTGGGGAGCAAAGGGAGGGGTGGGCACCAGGAGGGCAGAGGGAGGATAAGGGGAGGGGTGGGACCCAAAGGGTAAAGGGAATGGGGGAGGGGTGGATGGCAGGGAGCCCAAATAGGGTTGAGGGAAGGGGCTTGCACAAGGTAGGGAGATGGGGGCAAGGGTAGAGAAGGGGCCCCAGAGGAGGAGCAAAGGGAGGGGCTGGCCCCAGGGGACTAGAGGGAGTGAGGGGTGCAGGAACCAGGAAGGCAGAGGGGGGCGAGGGGATGGGCAGGGGTTTGCTGCGGAGAGGGAAGGAGCTTGTGCTGGGGGATGGGGAAGGGTTGGGGGCCAGAGTGGTAGAAGAAAGAGGCAGGCACCGGGAGGCAGATTGGGGGAGAGGCAAGTGCTGTGGGGACAGTGGTGGGGTGTGGGATGGGGCAGGCACCAGGTTCAACAAGGGGAAAGGGAGGAGCAGGCATCAGAGGGTAGAGGGGGAAGGGAAGAGGCGGGTGCCGGGGGTAGGGGGTGAGGACAGTTGCCAGCAGGACAGGAGGGAAAGGAAGGGGCAGGCAAAAGCAGGGAAAGGGAGAGGGGAGAAGTGGGTGCCAGGTGCAGGGGGTGTGTGAAAATCGGGGTGTGCACAGATGTACAATAATCCAGATTAGACCTGGCCAATGTCACAGGGGAAGGGAAGGGGCAGGCATCAGGAGAGTAGAAGAGGGAGGCAAGGGAAAGGGGGATTGAGGGAGGTTGAGTAGAGGGGCAGACACAAGGAGGGTAGGGGGAGGGACTGGAACTAGGGAGGAGAGTGGCAGGGACCAGGGGAAAGTCGAGCAACAGGCTGGATGGGAAAGAGGGATGGACCCCAGGGTGGAAGAGGAGATCAGGGGAGGCACAGATGGGTCAAGGGGAGGGATGGGAGACATAGGAGCTGAGGGGAAAGGGGAGAAGTGGCTGACAGGGTGTGTGGGGGTGAAGTGATGGGGGGCTCCAGGGTGCAGAGGGTGGTTGGGGGGAGGGGCAGGTGCCAGGATGGCAGGGAGCAAAGGGAGGGGCAGCTTCCAGGGGCACAGTCCAAGTAAACCTCAGCAGGGGACTTTTGTCTCAGATCTTTTGGTCTGTGTCGAGTAATTTCAGGAGTGCTGAAGAAGGGAAACTGAGGCAGGGAGCTTGCAGGACACCCTGAGGCAGCTGAGGGGGATGCCCAAGGCGCCTCCCCATGACAATTCTGTGAAACTGGCACCATGTAACAGAGCTGCTGCCCCTCCCCCCCGCGGATAGAGCCTGGCTCTCTCCAGTCTGGCTGTGTGGGCCCCTCACCGCGGTGTCTGACCCCAGCGGAGCCGGCGCCAGAGTGAGAACCTGGAGTGAGCGCTGAGCACAGGGTGTTTGTGCCTCCTGCCCAGCTCCCGGCCCCCCCGGCCCAGCTCCCTGGCTGCTCCCGCTGCCCCACAGCGTCCGGCTCCCCCTGAGCCTGCCCCCCTGACCTCAGGCTGCCCCTGCCCTGCCCTGCGCCTGGGGGTACGGAGCCTCCTGCTGGCTGGATGCTGAACTGGGGGTGACCCAGGGCTGGTGGGGTGGCTGGAAGGAAAGGGTTAATCCCAGCATGGTGGCACTTTGCTGCCCGGTCCAGGCTGGTCTCTGCCCTCTGGGTGCAGCACAGGGCGTGTCTCTCTGAGCAGGTCCCTGCCCACTCACCCGGGACACTTGCCCCAGACACAGATAATCCAGGTGCCAAGGGAAGGAGCCGCCCCAGCAGCGCCGCACTGGTCCCAGCACTTGCTGAGCCTGTGAGCACAGCAGCAGAGGCAGCGGCGGGAGGGAGGGGGGACTTGGCCATCAGAGCAGCAGTGTCCCCACCTGCTGGGAGGGGTCAGCGCCAGTCAACAGGCCGGGCTGGGTCAGGGGCTGGGAGCTCTGGCAGCGAGCGCGGCGCCAGCACCAACGGCCCTGCTGGACACCCTGGGCCTGGCCAGCCTGGGGCAGCCAGTGAGTCTCTCAGGGCCTGGGACTCTGCCCGGGAGGGAGTGACAGGTTGGGGTGCCCTGCCCAGGACACGGCGATAGGGGGAGGGTACACGATTCTCCCCAGGGGTCAGTGATTCCCTAGGATGAGGCACTGGGAAGACGAGCTCAGGATCCCAACAGGCTCATGGGCCGGGGTCAGAACTGGACGGAGCCCAGCCATGCCGGGGCCGGTGGGAGGGGAGCCGGGATGTGCTGACTCTGGCCGGTCACAGAGAGGGAGCCCAGGTTTCGGGCACTACGGGGCGCTGGTGCCAGGAGCAGCTGCAGGGAGTGAATCTCTGCCAGGGGAGGGGCTGGAGTCACTGATACAGGTTTGGCCTCAGTTACCTGCAAATCCTCGGGCTCTTCTGAGTCCTGGAACAAACCAGCAGAGAGAGAGAGGTGAGAATTCACACTGCAGGGGCACCCGGAGCGGGGTGCAGTGCAGAGACGTGGGGCAGACTCTGCTGTCCTGATGCAAACAGCCCTGATGGTGCAGCAGCCGCTCTAGCCAGGTACATGGGCCTGTTCCCACCGCACCCAGCTCTGCACCGTCTCACAACAGTCCAGGGCTGGACAGGTTCTGA
>NW_027132631.1:0-4675 GCF_026122565.2 Emydura macquarii macquarii | reverse complement strand
GTGGCTCCATTTGCCGCCCCTCCTCTCCGCCCCCGTCTCTCCAATCCGGAGCGAAGCCCTTTGTGCGAAGGCTGGGCTCAGCGGGTGAATCGCGGAACGGGAAGGGAAGTGGGGAGTTTGCCTGAGCACCCCGGGGCCTCCCTCGGAGCAGCGTGTGTGGTGGGCTCGCTGAAGGTAAGAGAAGGATGCCTGCGGCCAGGCTGGGCTCTTTCTCGGACCCGCCCTCGGCTGCTGTGGTCCCGATTCCCACTTTGCTTTCTCTCTCCCTCCTTCTCTCTCTCAGGTCATCCCTGAGTGCCCGTCCCTCTCCTCTGTGGTGTCCCCATCGCTTTTAACCCCTCCCTCCCCTTTCTCTCCTTCCCCTCCCAGTGCCCCCGCCCCTTGCACTCTAAAGCGCTTTGAGATCCTCGGGAGATTGTCTCTGGGCAGGCAGGGACAAACCATCCCGACCCCACTCCTGCGTCCACCCAGCGGGTTGTCCAACTGGCACTGCATGTCTCCCGGCGAGCGGAGCCGCTGGGCTGTGTTACCTGGAGGTGTCCCAGTTCACACACCCAGCTGCGCTCCAGATCCACCAGCTGCCAACATCCCCAGCTGTCTGCCCCATCCCTGGCAGTGCGAGGAAATGGCTTCTTGGCTCTTTGCTGCATTGCTCAACATTGTTGGGCTGGGATCCAGCAGCTCGTAGACACTCCTAAGAATAGGACTCAGACGGGTTTGGGGCTTTTTGGGGTTTTTTTTGTTTTTTTTTTTTTTGGCGGGGGGGGAGCAAAACGGATCTAGGGAGCCAGCCCCAGTCCTCAAGACTCAGCAACACATCTCGGAACAGAGACGCGGGATCCAATCCCAGAGGGCAGCGCGCTGCCTTTACTTCCTACCATTACAACCAGTGCTTGCTTCTCTGTCACTGCACTCCTGCCTGGATTACGGGTTTCTTTTCTGGCTGGAGTTTTCAGCCCCCACCACAGGCCAATTCTCCAATGTCTCGGGCTCTGTCACACCCAGATTCCTCATCTTCGGCGCAGAGTGCCTTGCAAACCCAGGAATCCACTGCAGAGTCTCCTCGGCGCAGATTCGGGAGTGACACGTCCCTGGCGCGGAGAGCTGGCTGGCGTGCGCCGAACACCTCTCTCCTGGCCCGTTCGGCAGACGGGGGTCCCGCGAATTCAAATTGTGTGCCACATCGGCGTGGACAGGCACCCGCCCCACCGGGCCAGTGTCTAGCTGGAACTGCCTCGTGTGTCAAACACCGAGCATCCAAGAAGGTTTGAGGCACAGGTAAAAAGAGAAACTCTTTCCCCCACCCCCTGTGGGCTCCTTATCTGCACAGGGGATTCCTCAGCGCCGGATCACAGAAGAGCGGGCATCCTGCATAGGCAGGGGGAATCCGATTCCTTAACCTCTTCAAAAGCACCCAGGAAGAGCGGCTTCAGGGGGCAGCGCAGCCTCCTTCCAGCCGTGGTGGAGATCCGCTGGACTCTGGGCTAGGACGAACCCGGCTTTGTGGCTGAAGTGGGGGCCGAAGGCCTGGAGAGTGGATTGAAAATGAACCAGTGTGAAAGGTCTAGTCAATGTAGCGCCCGGAAAACATTTGATTCACCCCAGGAAAGCCCAACTTTGTGGAGCTCCTCCCCACCTCTCAGGGGGGTGGGTTTTCCCTGCCTGGCTTGTCTGAATGTTGTTGCTTCGGTTTGGCAAAGGTCTTGCTATTGTTCCTCTCACAGCAGCGAAGTGGCTAAAATGTGCCGTTCTCGCACCGTCCTTGGGCTCTTTCGGTCCAGCCCTTCCTCGCCAAATCTCAGCCCTGGGCTTGTTTAGCCTGGGGAAACGATCACTACTCGTCTTCATCCAACCCATACTTCTTTAACTTGCTGATAAGAATACTGTGAGAAACCGTGTCTCTGCCACGTGCGGACTTTCTTCCCTCGGGCTGCCCGCGCATTATTCGGCCTTCGCTTTCTCAGCATCGGTCAGTAAGTGGCCAGCAGTGCCCGACCTTCACAAACCGAAGCGGGGTTTGACAGTGTGAATGTGAACGTGTCCCTGCCCCCGACACTAAACAACCTCACACCATCAAGGCAGGCTTTGCATCACCACTTCTTCTCTGGCAATGCAGACTGGGCTGCCTGCCTTACAGTCCCCCCAACCCAGCCTGCCCGGCTGCACAGCGGACAGACGTGCAGATGGACGTGCGGAGGCTGCTTTCGACACCTGCAGCGCAGGGCTCCGGGCAGGGAGTGGGAGACCAGGAGCTGCACAAAGGGCTGGTGCGGGGTGAGGAAGCAGAGAGCAGGGCTGCGGCCGGCTGGTGCCTGTGCGATGTGCGGGGCGGATCGGATCGGATCGGATCGGCGGGATGGGGCCGGACAAGGTTTTCCCGGGGCAGAGGCAGCAGCAGCTGATCCGAGCCGGGCCATCGCACTGGGCTCTGCACTAGCCGGCGCGGGAGGGGCTCGGTCTGTAGCGCTGCACTGCCCCCTAGCGGCCACTCGTATGGTTACCGCCTGAGCCCTGCAGGCGGCCGGGTCCTGCCGTGTCTGCCTCTCACTGTCCCCGGGGTTCATGCAGTGCAGACACACTGCGCGAAACCGGAGTGACCCGCTGGTGAACCAGGCCTGTGGTGCTTGGCCCAGGAATGTCCGCTCCAAGGGTCCGATCCTGCCACACATCGCCGAATCCTCCCGAAGTCGGTGCCAGCCTCTGAGACTCGGGGTGTGTTAGGGGATGAAGAGACCGCCTCAGACACTCACAATGGGGCAGAAATCGAAGGGTTCGAGCCTCACCTGCCATCGGGCTGGAGCAGCCTTTGAACGGTGCAGATCTGCCTTTAAACATGCTCTGGGAGCGGGAGAATTATCTGAGCTTCCTCGCAGACAGCAGGGGTGTTAGAAATGTCCGGCTACACAGGCTGTGAGTGCAGAGAAACACGTCACACCTCGGTACCGCTGCACGAGACATGGCCGTGCATTAACAGGGAATGTCCGAGACTCGAACCCAGGTTCTCCTGGCCCGCCTCAGAAGTCAGCTCACTGCGAAATGCTGCCGTGACTGTGTAACTGCGCCGGTGTGTGCAGGGAGGGGCACAGCAGAGTCTGCCAGTACGGCTCACACTGTGGGATTGGGGCCGGATTTGCTACCATTTGTCACCAGCTGTGCAGGCTATACAGAGATCTTCGTACAGCAGCGTGCGTTAGACAGATGTTGGAACCGCCACTTACACCCCTATCCCTCCCCCACACACCAACCCAGCCCCCCTACTTCCACCAGACACCCCTATCCCCCCCCCCACAAACCAACCCAGTGCCCCCTGCCCCACCCCCACAAACCTAGCATAGCTACTTGATCCTGCACTGGAAGAATAATCCTGCTCTCGACATCAAGTCACCATGGAAACAAATCTCGGGCTGGCTGTTTGCGGGAGTGAAGTGGTTTTGGTCAGAAGGCAAGTGGAGCGAAATCCCTTCTGCCAGCCTGGCATTCGGACAGGAAATAAAAATGTGCATTGGTCAGTGAGCGCTTCATGCACCGACTACTGCATCCATGAAACACTCTCCAGAAAGCTGTGCTGTGGATTTCAGTGGGAGACACGTGGCGTTGCAGCTTCGCTTTCATACCATGAGGCCCTAGGAGGACTTACTTGCCAACCTAATGAGAGAGAGAGACAGGAAAATGTGTGACACTGAGTAAATCGCACCTTCCCCTCTGAGCATCAGCTCTGTTCTAAAGCGAACTGGGCAGTTTGGTGAAGTCTTTGTACCTTGAATATATAATGGAACGCGAGGGCAGAGTTAATTAGGCGACTTCATAGTATCAAAGCAAATTATACGTCTTTAATCCACCGTTAAAATTAATCTGTGACAATCCCAGTGCATGCGGAATAACTCGCTTCAACAGTTGTATGTAGACAAAGGAGTTATGGCCAAGGGGACAGGGGCCGAGCTGGTGTGGGGAGAGGGAGGCAGAGAGGACTGGGCCGTACCTGGGGGCAGGGGGCAGAGAGGGGTAACCCTTTGCTTTCCACTCCGCACTGCGGCTTGTCTGTGCCCATCCCTCCCACGGGTGTGACCCTCCTTGGGAGACAGGCCTGGGCGAGGGGCAGGGAGCTCCCGGGGATGCATCCAGTTGGCACCTGTGTTTCCAGAAGGGCAGGGGGCTGACCTGTGCCGCATTGCATGGGCACTAGATGCCAGGCAGTGCCCTCTGGCGCAGTGCTGGCTCCGCCCCACCCCTGCCCTGCCCTGTGCAGCTGCCCCACGGCCCAGCATCATGTGGCTGGCGGTGGGTCACCCACCGGGCATGCCGGCAATGCTGCTGGTATGCCGGGCGGGGTCGGGCCAGGTTGTAGTGGCCGTTGCTAGGAGACGGTGGGCGGGGGAGTGGCCTGGGCTGGACCCCAATCGCTTGGCTGATTCAGGAGGGCAAAGCAGTGGCAGCGGATGGCGCACGGAGGGGGAGGGGCCGGGAGAGGCATCGTCGGCGGATGGATCCCGCCTTGCCAGCCACTGTGGGAGCGTGTGTGTGTGTTAGCGTGTGAGTGTGCGCCAGTGTGTGTATGTTTGCATGTGAGTGCATGCCAGTGTGTGTGTGTGTTACTGTGTGTGTAAGCCCTGCCTCTCCCAGCTCCTGCTCGATCGCTTCCTTCGGCTGCAGATCCAGGCCTGTCTTGAGTGCCGGT
>NW_027132630.1:0-4580 GCF_026122565.2 Emydura macquarii macquarii | reverse complement strand
CCAAGTGAGTGGTGCTGAGTTACACCATCTGGGAATCTGAGCCATATTTTTCTATTGTGAAATCCTCACAATTAATCAATCAAAAATTAAACACACGTGTATTGCTGCTGTGCTGTTCTCCTACATTTATTTCACCTGGTGATTACATTTTGTCTTAATAAAACGGTAAACTCTTTGCTCCATGGATTCTCTTTTAGAGCCATCTGTAATGGTCTTACACAAGATGCTATGGGCTACATTCACAAAATGACTTAGGCAACTCACTACCACTTTGGGCACCTAAATCCCAAAATTAAGCCCCACTGGGATTCACAAAACCCCTGCTCAGCTTCCACCTGCTCCTCTAGGTGACTAACCTCACTCAGAACTTACATTTTTGTTTGCATATGGAAGCCTTATTCCAGTCATCAGGATCCTTAAGACACAGAGTGATTCATGAACTGGGGAAAGACAGGTGTTCCTCCACTTACCCCACCTGCAGGGCAGTGATGCAGTGGTAAATGAAGAAGGGGGGTCTCCATTTATCATCTAAAATTATTACAGTAGATATTTTGTACATCAGTAAATATGATGCATGTGGTGCTTCTGCTGGTGAGTCTTTTTGCAGTTGGTAAATGAGTCAATGTACTTATCACCTTTAGAAAACCCAGGAGTAAGGCAGTTGTATAAAGTGGTTACCTTTGTTGCCAGTTCTCTGTTGCAGGAGCCAATGTTAAAATTGTAGTCACATGAATTTACATTGAATTAAATGCGATGTCTTTGAACTGCTAGAAGGAGAGACAGAACATGTAGACAAATAAACATGAAAAAAGGAGTAGTCTTAAAGCTTTTAGGGTACTTTTTGAAAAGCATCCGAGTCCCATTTTAAAAAGTGATGTGGAATTTAGCGCCTCTTTTAAAGGTATTTAGGTGTCTGAAGATACAGAAACCGCCTAGTGGGATTTTCAAAAGCGCCCAGGCACCAATTCCCAACAGGAGTTAGGCATCTAAATACATTTTAAAAGCTGGACCTAGACACATAAGTCATTTTAACAATCTGCATCTTAAATGCTTTGAAAAATCCCACTAGGTACCTATCTGCATCTTTAGATGCCAAAAAATCTTTAAAAATCTAGTCATAGGAGCTTTTGAAACTTTTACCCTGAATCTCAGAAAATATTAAATGTTACCCAAAATGTTGCATATTAGGCCAGATGTCAGTACAACTTAACAACAAAAAGGTAAAGGCTTGAGGTATTGTCTGTGTTTCATGTTTTTGTTTGATGCTGATATTTGCTGGGGTTTTACTATTATTATGACTACTGTACTATTTATTTTCAACGGGGACATTCAACATCAGCTATATAATGAGACCCTGGTTGTGACCTTACTTAGGGGTGTAGGGTGTAAGACAATACACTCAAATTGCTAAACAATATAGTACATTATGCTCCAGAGGGCAGAAGGTTACGTGAAACTCGGTTTTCACAAGAAAGAAAGAAAGACATTTCTAGCCCTCCTGAGACCTAAGGGCAACCTAAAGGCTGAGGAAATGGAACGTATTTTCAAAGAACCCCATGTTTAGCTATAAATGAAGATTACAGGATTGTCACTCTGCGATGCCCTGAAACCCAGAAGTCTGTCAGTGAGAAGCAATGGAAACAGCTACAAACATTTCTGGGGGCTCTTTTTGGTGTGACATACAGTTACAATAAGGCATGTACCTATGCCTTGTACAGAGTTGTAGAATGCTGGGATGTCAGAGGTAACTCAACCAATCAGCGCCCTTACTCTACAGCTCATTTGCATGGAAAAATGTCATTGGCTATATGAGGAAGACTGCAAACACAGGGATTACTTGGCCCAACTGCCACATGCATTTCAAATACTGTGTCAGGTAGATAGATAGATAGATAGCCCCAGGAACCCATTGTGCTAGGCATGGTACAAACAAAGAACGAAAAGACAATCCCTGTCCCAAAGATTTTACAATCTATGTAATGCAAGTTTAATTGGAATTCTGCTCTGGCTTCTTTACACCACGCAGGAGACACCCATAACAACCATATCTTATCAGGGAAATCTGATCCTAAAATGCAAAAAATATCTATCTATCTATCTATCTATCTATCTATCTGAGACCCTGGTTGGAGGTCCATCATTAAGGCTGAGATCCATTTTTGCATATAAATCATGGATTCAATGTCTTTGTTATTCTAAGAAAAAATAACCTGTGCTAACCTTGGGAATATTCCCATGTTAAAAAAACAAAATAAAACACCTGTGTGTGATGCTATATGAATTATGAGTGACCATTTATAATATTATTAATACCACTATGACAAAATTGCAAAGAATCTTACATGCTATGCTATGGAAGGTATAAATGGAAAAGTCATGATTCATTAAATAGGATAAGCCTATCTATATGTGTGTACCATCTTTGTATGGTGAATTATAAATCAGTGCAGTATATCTGTATCTAAAACTTGTGCTGTGCTGCTGGGTGACACTGCCAGACAGATTGTCACCAGAACTATCCAGCCGGCTTGATGGCCCATCAAGGGCACCCAAGGAGAGAAGCCAGAGGCTATGCCTGTGAGTCAGCAGGACATGTAGGGACACGCCTATGGACACGGGAATCCAAGTGCTATTCCATGCCCACGAGCGGTGAACTTGCATTGAACTGGTAATGCGTCTGACCCTTTCGGGATCAGGAGAATATTTTGGTAAAGGGAATAGAGTTTTAAATAACTTCTCTTTTTCCTAGACCTAGCTGCTGATTGGGGGCCAGAGACTGACATGAAATAAAGGGGGCTGTGTAACTTGTGTTTAGAATCATAGAATCATAGAATATTAGAGTTGGAAGGGACCTCAGGAGGTCATCTAGTCCAACCCCCTGCTCAAAGCAGGACTAACCTCAGCTATATCATCCCAGCCAGAGCTTTGTCAAGCCTCAGCTTAAAAACCTCTAAAGAGGAGATTCCACCACCTCCCTAGGTAACCCATTCCAGTGCTTCACCACCCTCCTAGTGAAAAACTTTTTCCTAATGTCCAACCTAGACCTCCCCCACCGCAACTTGAGACCATTGCTCCTTGTTCTGTCATCTGCCACCACCGAGAACAGCCTAGCTCCATCCTGCCTGGAACCCTCTTTCAGGTAGTTAAAGGCTGCTATCAAATCCCCCCTCATTCTTCTCTTTTGCAGACTAAACAAGCCCAGATCGCTCAGCCTCTCCTCATAAGTCCTGTGCTCCAGCCCCCTAATCATTTTGGTTGCCCTCCGCAGCACTCTCTCCAACTTGTCCACATCCTTTTTGTAGTGGGGGGCCCAAAACCGGACACAACACTCTAAATGCGGCCTTACCAATGCCGAATAGAGGGGAATAATCACTTCCCGCGACCTGCTGCCAATGCTCCTCCTAATGCAGCCCAATATGCTATTAGCCTTCTTGCAACCAGGGCACACTGCTGACTCATATCCAGCTTTTTATCCACTGTTATCCACAGGTCCTTTTCTGCAGAGCTGCTGCCTAGCTCGTCGGTCCCCAGTCTATAGCTGTGCATGGGATTCTTCCTTCCTAAGTGGAGGACTCTGCACTTTTCTTTGTGGAACCTCATTAGATTTCTTTTGGCCCAATCCTCCAGTTTGTTTAGGTCACTCTGTATCCTATCCCTACCTTCCAGGGTATCTACCACTCCCCCCAGCTTACTGTCATCTGCAAACTTGCTGAGGGTGCAATCTATCCCATCTTCCAGATCATTAATAAAGATGTTGAACAAAACCGGCCCAGGGATCGACCCCTGGGGCACTCCGCTTGTGACTGGTTGCCAGTTAGACATGGAGCCATTGATCACTATTCGTTGAGCCCTTTGCTCTAGCCAGTTCTCTATCCATTTTATAGTCCATTCATCCAACTCATACTTCTTTAACTTGCCGATAAGAATACCGTGAGAGACCGTATCAAAAGCTTTGCTAAAGTCAAGGTATATCACATCCACCGCCTTCCCTACATCAACAGAGCCAGTCACCTCATCATAGAAAGCAATCAGGTTGGTCAGGCATGACTTTCCCTTGGTGAATCCGTGTTGACTGTTCCTGATCACCTTCCTCTCTTCCAAGTGCCTTAAAATGGATTCCTTAAGGATCTGCTCCATAATTTTTCCAGGGATTGAAGTGAGGTTGACTGGTCTGTAGTTCCTTGGATCCTCTTTCCTCCCTTTTTTGAAGATGGGCACTATATTTGCTTTTTTCCAGTCCTGAGAGACCTCCCCCTGTTGCCACGAGCTTTCAAAGATAATAGCCAATGGCTCTGAAATAAACTCAGCCAACTCCCTCAGCAACCTCGGATGCATTGCATCTGGACTTGTGTATGTCCAATCCTTCTAAATAGTCTTGGACCTGTTCCCTCAGCACTGTGGGATGTTCGCCTCCTTCCCATTCTGTGCCACCCAGTGAAGCAGTCTGGGAGCTGACCTTGTCTGTGAAGACAGAGGCAAAAAAGGCATTGAATACCTCAGCTTTCTCCACATCCTCTGTCACTAGGTTGCCTCCCTCATTCTCTAAGGGGCCCACACTTTCCCATGATCCGTATCCTGCT
>NW_027132629.1:0-4581 GCF_026122565.2 Emydura macquarii macquarii | reverse complement strand
TCCTGGAGGGTGGCCAGGCACCATGCGGGGTCCGGAACAGAGCAGGGCACAGCGTGGGGACGGAGCCGTCATACAGAACTCAGAGCCCAGGCTCATTCGCCTCTAACTCGTGTCCCCTCTCCCTTGCCAGGGTCTACGTTTCGACCTTCTCCCCAGGCCTAGGCTGCCTGAGAGAGCTGGGGCCTGGGGTCTGCCGGCCCTGCCTTCACAGCCTGCCTGACTCCAGTTCTCCAGACTCAGGGCCCGGCCCGTCTGCTATGGATCAGCCTGTGGACAGGACTCCGCGCCCCAGTCGCCCTCCCCTTCTTGGAGCTTGCGCTTCCCCTGCCCTCCATTAATCCCCGTTGGGCGCTCTGCTGAGGGACTGCTCTGTGTCCTGAATTTGGGGCCCCCACCCCAGGGAATGAGGGGCAGTTGCTGCAGCCTTGGCGTGAATTCCTCCCTGGGCCGCTCGGCTCCGGCCCCTGCGTTTGGCAAAGACCCTTTTCTCTCCTAATAAACGTGTGATGCATTAACCTGCCTCTGCTTTATCAGCCGCAGCTCATGGCCAGTGCGGGTGCCCCGCGCCGCGCAGTGCCCAGGACCGTCCCGTCCTGAGCCCCCGGCCGGGCCAGCGCTGACGTGCTGCTGTAGACCCCCTGCTGCTTAGCCACAGGCTTCTGGGCCTCCGTCAGCCCCACAGCCCAGGGGCTGGCGTGCTCCTCCCCTCACTCAGGGGCTCAGGCAGGATCCAGCTCTCCAGAGGCCCCATCTCCAGGCGGGCTTCCAGCTCACCCTGGAGACGCTTGTCTGCTCTACGCCCCTTCCTCCGCCCACCCGTCCCAGTTTAAATCCTGCCCCCAGGCCTGCCGGTGCACCAGGGAGGGGCACCTGAGCCTCTGGCTGCCGGTTCACCCTCCAGCCCGGGACAAGCTGATGTGCCCGTCACAGCCACCCAGCACCATGGTGCCCAGCTGCCCCACAAAGAGAAACCCTGCAAGCGGCTGGTAGGTACGCAAACCACGAGCAATAGCGCTGGGTTCTGAAGACCGAGCCCTCCAGGCCAATGTGCGTCCGCCCAGCCGGCCATCCGTGCAGCACGCGACAACGTCTCCGCACCAGGGACCTGGAGGGTCAGTCAAGGCTGGCTGGGACACTGATGGGGGTAGCCAGCGCAGGAAACTGACAGCTGATTGTCACGGATCCACAGGTCTGGTGCTCTCGAGCGGCTCTGGAACCGTCCCTGGGAGTACGCCTGCAGCGTGTCACCACCCCCGTAGGGTCACCCTCTCTCACTGGGGTCAGCCCCTTGGCTTCACCGCCTCCTGGTTCCGACCCTCGGAGCCGTCAGCACCCGTGTGTCACGCTGTGCGCGCCCCCCAGCGAGTGCGCCCGAGTTGGACATCTGGGGGAGCCTGACACACCCACAGGGAGCAGTGCACCCCAACGTACCCTGGAGCGACTCCCGGCCAGCGCTGACAAACAGGAGGTTTATTAGATGTCTGCAACCCAGCGTAGAAAGTCCTAAGTTAACACAGAAAACACAGTTACAGCGTAGTCCAGCTGGGCCAGCCCAGAGCGCTTTGTCACGCCTGTATCTCTGGGTCTCTGCAAAGAGCACGCAGCCTTTGTCCCCCACCTAGTTAACCATGCAGCACAGAGGGGAACCGAGGCACACACCATCTTCATACACAACATGATGACAAATTCCCACTTCATCACATCAGTACGAAACGGGGAGGCATTGCAAGCCCCAGCAAGGAGAGCAGAAGTGAAGCAGGGAACCTGGAGAAATGCAGCTAATGCATCTAGGAAAAATAACACCAACAGCAAACCTGTGAGAGGAGGGGAGGTGGAGGCTTCAACAGATGCCCCAGAGCCTAGACCTGCACCTCGCACTCGGCCCCCGTGGCTTGGCAGATGGGGTAGTTCCCCCCTTCTCGCACTCCCACCAGCTCTCTCTGATGCTCCGTCAGGGGGCAGGGATTAGACACCCACCAGGGCTCTGCTATCCGTGGCTGTGTCGTGTGCTCTGGGTCATGCCCAGGCCAGCCCAATAGTGCCCTCCAACCCCCACCAGGTGGGCCCTCAGCTGATGTCTAACGACAGGGGCTGCACGTATCTGCGCCGCTGAGACCTCGCCTCTGGGATGTGGCTGGAGGGGGGCGTGGGGAGGGCAAGGATGCAGAAACCCAGGGCTGGATTGGGTGGCAATGTTCTAACTTGGGGCTCCCACAACAACCTCCCCCTTAGGGTGCGATAGCCCCCGTTGGAGCGGGACACACACGTCCCTTAGCGTATCCTGACTCTGCTCTGAGCAGCACGTGCCTGCCACACAGGGGAAGGGCCTGGGGGATCTCAGTGTTTGTGCCCCATGTAAGCAGAGCCCTTCGTCACAGGCGTGTGCAAGGAGGGGGCAGCCCCATGGGGTAGCCAGCCCAGTCCAGCCCAGCCCAGATGTGTGTGGTGCAGACGCACGCTTTGCCCCCGGAAGCAGCCCAAGCTCCAGACAGGGCAGGACGCAGGGATTGTGGGATGGTCGCTCACTCCAGCACTTCCCACGGCAGCGCATTGGCTTGCACAGGTGTTTTTCAGGGACGCGGGGACGTCGCTGGGCAGAGGCGATTCCGTCAGCTCCCGGAGCGGTGATTGCATCGGAGCCAGGGGACCCCCGGCTCTCCAGTAACACCAGCCCCACGCCTCTGCAGCCCGTGTGCGTGTTCTCTCGCTCGCTCCGCTGTGGAGTGGCCCTGGGTCCCCTCGGCGCTTTGCCACCTCAGGCAGCCCCTGCACCTGCTGAAGGGAGGGGCAGGCCTTGGCCAGACGGTGGGAGCTGCCCTGCCCTCGTCCCAGCTGGGCTTGCTCTCTGCAGCTCTTGTGCCTATCCCAGCCAAACCCAGCCACTGTGGGAGCAACGGAAGGGCCTGTGGTACCCGGGCGGGCAGAGGAGAGAATCTCCCAACGCCGGGTCTGGCCTCGCGCTCTAGGGCCACGTCTACACTTGGCGCTCGAGCGTGACCCCAGCTCTCATCCACACGCTCACGCTAGCTCTCAGCCAGCCAGAGCACTCAGCATGTGGTGTAGCCGGAGTAGCACTGGCAGCAGTGAGCAGGGCCTAGGCTCGGTGTCCCGAGTGGGAACGCGCCTGAACCCCCTGGGTATGGCCTGGGGGCAGCTTGCCCATGGCGCCACTCGCCACTGCCCCTGTTACCCCAGCTACAAATGTGGATGTAGCTGTGGATGTATGAGCTGTCGGCCCAGGAACCAGCCCACCCCACAGGGACGCAGACACCTGCTTGGTGGGCGAGTCAGCATGGCAAGGTTGGCGGGGCCCCACTGAGTTGCTCCACACGGGAACGCAGCTACCACCCTTTCGTGGGAACCCCATCCCACACGGCATGGCAATTATCTCCCCATAAACCCTCCGCCTTCCACGGGGATTTCTCAACACCCTGGCCCTGCCAGGAGGAAGGGCCCAGGCCCCTTGGGGCTGTGGGATGGGCTCTGTTGTGAAAGGAGGAAGTTAGGTCCTTGTTGTTCAATGGTGACGCAGCGTCTCCCGCTCCCACCCAGCCCCACCTTGGCCAGGGCTTAAATCCCAGCCCAGCTCAGCGCCGGCCACTCAGACCCAGCTCCCGGCAGCACCATGAAGTCAGGGGCCATCTTCCTCCTCCTGGGGCTCCTCACCCTCTGGGCCGCGCTGCTGCCGGCGTCCAGTCAAGGTGAGTAGAGAGGCCACTCCGCTTAGCCGAGAGTAGCCGCCGGCCAGCCCAGCCCAGCCCAGGGCGCAGAGTAGCCGTTCCCTGCCTGCCCTGCCCTGCTCCTAGCTCTGATGGGAGCTTCTCCTCGGTGCGGAGCTGGGACTCCTGGCTTGGTCCTGCTGGTGCAGCTGGCAGGGCTCTGGTGCCATGGGGCACCGTGACTGGCAGGCCCTCAGCTGGTCGGCAGCGGTGCAAGGGCAGTTCCCCCTGGTGGGCTGCATGCAGCACTTGGGGAGGGGGAGATCGTCCCAGGGACACGGGCGCACCCAGCAACCCTCCCCGCCTCTTCCAGACTGTAGCCAGGCTGGCTTCCTTGGCCAAGGCTGAAGGGATGAGCAGGGAGCGGAGGCTCGGTACCAGGTACCAGGCAGGGGCCGTCCCTAGAGGGTGCGGGGCCTGTGGCAACACACGCTGTGTCTGGTGTCGGCCCCAGCCTGGACGCACTCCCGGCACCGGCAGGCCAGGCCCCATCTCTCCGCAGGTCCGGCCCATGGTCCCTGGTCCCACCTCTTCCCCCGGCCCCTCTCCCACGTGGGCCCAGCCGGCACCCCTCCAGGCCAGCGCCCAGGGGCATCTCTCAGTACGCTCACTCGGTGGGGCCCCCAAAGTGCGGCTCGGAGTCTGTGCTCAGACTGGATGTGGTTGTTTTTCCCGGGGGTGGGCTCTCCCCTGTGGTGAGCAGGGGCCGGGTGTCTGGTCATCCCTAGTCTGGCCTGTTTCCCTCCGGAGCGCACACTGGCTCTCACATGGAGTGGTCTGGGGTCCCCAAGCTACAGACAAGGGGTGTCACTGCCAGGAGATTGTTCTGTGTTCCAGGGAGACCCGGTCGCTGTCCAAGGCC
>NW_027132628.1:0-46139 GCF_026122565.2 Emydura macquarii macquarii | reverse complement strand
GGAAACAGAAAACACAATCTCTGTCCAGGCAAATGCTGTGGGTATAGGTTCTGAGAATGAAATAGGGGAGAGAGAAGAGATGGGAGAAGTAGAGCGGGGGAGGGAGAGCGAGTCTCAAGAGAGGAAGAAGAAAAGACTTCCATGTTTAAGCCTACCAGCTACATGCCACATGTATGCAGATACCTCAAGGGCAGTTGGTCCCATGGTGTAATGGGCAACATTCAGGACTTTGAATCCTGTAATCTGAGTTGAAGTCTCAGTGGGACCTCATGGTGCTGCTTTGGTTTATGCTGAAACCATGGTTTCCAAAAAGCCCCTTTGTACAAGTATGTGTTTTTTACCTCCTGCTGGGTTATTCAGGCCCTCTGCAGCCAGGTCTTTGGTCCGGCTGGCTTGCTGGGTGTTAGAATATAGCTATTTAGACCTGCCTGTAAAGGCCCATGATTGTTTATGTATATTCTTATCACTTAGCTAGTTATAAGAGTGTAGAAACAAAGAATCAAAATCACAGCCTACCTGTCTTTGGGCCTTCTCTCACTGTGACAATCTGAGGCCTTGTAGTTTGGCTAAGCAAAACCAAAAGCAGCAGGGCAATCATAAACTGGGAAGCATGTGGTCACATCCACACATCACAAACCAATGACACTAAAACAAGGTAATACCAGGCTGTTTAGAAGGTGATACAGTCTAATGCATCCAGATAAAGAAAAGACCCAAGAATGCTTAAAAAGCTTTCTTTGATAGCATTCTGTCTTGTTTTTAACCACTTGTCAACAGCTGTGCTTGTAGAATCTACACTTCATATTGTTTGGCCATTGTGGCACCCACTGTTCTGATTATTTCTGTCTGATTCTTTGATTGTTTCTGTCTGTCCTATAACTAACTGTAATCAGTTATGGTGGTGCGGTACGACTGGTTAGAGAATTCTGTTACAATCTGTTAGGACTGGTTAAAGAATTATCTTGTAATATTTTTAAGAAAATGAGTGGTTAACTTACACTTTAAAAACTGAGGTCAAACAGGAAGTAAGGTGGGAAGAAGAAAAATTACTGGTGTGAAGAATTGGGATTCTTTCCTGATTACCCCGATAAACCCATAGTATTGCCTGCTCCTTGACTCTGGACTTCTGCTTCTGTCAGCGAACCAAGAGCTTTTGCACTTTTGTTTTTCCAAAATTTTAATGGAGGGAACTTTGGATACACTTTGAAGTTAAAAAGTTTTTGTTTGTTTTTTTGATAATGCACAGACCAGGGTAGCTGTGTTTCATAGATTGTATTTGGTGGCTCCGGTTTTACAAGCAAAATGCACCATTTTAAGAAATAAATAAAATGCATAAGAATCAGCGAAGTAAAAACAGGGGCTGATAAAGATAGCACTCTGAATAAGAGAATGGAGGGTTTAAAATTACAAAACCATGTTGCCAGTGAAAGCTCTGGCAGCAAAGAATAATAAAATAGAGCTAAGATATGGTAACTTGTGTGCAAAAGTAAGTGATTTTAAGAAAAAGAGAAGAGATAAATGTAGCTTTTGTAGAAATTAGTATTACAAAAGTTGAGGGGAATTAAACAGTTGAAGGTTGTTAAAGGTGTTGTTGGAGGAGAATTCTTGGTTTCTTTGCAGCCATCCTGAAGGAAGGATGGGCCCTTTTCCCAAGGGCATGGTCTGTGAATCCTGACTGAGATCATTTGAATGTGGATGATTTGGTTGGAATCACTGAAGAGAAAAGGGAGGGTTCAGTTTAAATTTAACAGCCTCCAAATGTGTAAAAGGCAATGTAATTTTGTACAGCTGTGTGAAAATAATTAGAGCAGTGCAAGGGAGAATTTGTGTGTGCAAATATATTGTGTAAATCTGTAAGGTTTTAAGGACCTAAACCAACACTCTTGGTTTGTAAAATCCTGCCCTGTAGTTTTCAGAATAATTGGTTTTATTATCATTTAACCCTTTGGGTGCTTCCATGCTGTATAACGTTCAACATCTTTTGAAGACCAAAGCTGTGGCTGTGGGAGCCAGTCAGAAAGAGGAGAATTGGGAGAGAGTCTGGATCTTTTTTTTTTTTTTTTGTGACAAAGTAGCACAAAGGAGTTGCAAAAAATGGACATATCTGGACAGCAAACAAACTAGTTGAAACAAAAAAGGCTCAGAGTTCAACCCTCCAAGAAAGTAAGGTAGAAAACGTTATAAATGTGGCCTGCTCATAGAACAAAAACACAAGAAAAATGGGAGTAACTCCTCTGTTTTGCCTGAAATCAGCAAAAAAAAATTAAAAAAATAAAAAGAAGGGCTATTTTAACCAATAATCTGGCCCCCACCCCTCCCCAAGGGAGTAGAAAAAAATGCTTTTTGTCTTTCAGAACTTCAGGAAAAGCTTGCACCAGCAAAACCGCTGAAGAGCAAAACCATGGGTCTCATATTGCAACAAAAATTATGTTTTGTGTTTTATGTTCTGTGTTGTTTGTCTTGGTACTAACATTTTTGTGTATTTTGTTTAAAAAAACCTGGGGAAAGGTAAATCCATGTATAATTTGGTACAGTCACATTGCATGGAACCCTAATAGTTAAACAAATGACACAAAGGGGTGAGGTAGTGGCTGCTACCATGTTTTTGTGCCCAGGAGCCTTTACAGCTATTCTGAAGGGAAATGGGCCCTTTTCCTGAAGGAACTGTCTGTAAACAATTAATTGTAAATAACTGAAACGGGCAGTGGGCAAAGGGACAATCTGACTGGAATCATTTGACTACTTAACAATTGGTCAAAATTATAAAAAGGGAATAAGGGATTTCTATTAAAAGTTGACTGTCTCCGAAGGTACAAAATGGGAATCTGGGTATAGTTGTGTAAAAGGAATTGGAGCAGTGCAAGGGATATTAAGCAAACACAGATAGCTAGTGTTGCTTGGCTTTGTTATGAAGCATTTCATTTTTTGGATATCCCAGTGACAAGAGAACATGATCATGGCAGGGGCAGGAAGAACCAAAATAGTAAAGGAAATTCTGGATTGAGGAAGTCAAATTCAAGAATTGCAAAAATCTGACCCAGGACTCGTGGGCCTCACAAAACTAGGGACCAAGCATGTACCAAAGGGAACTAAGGGCAGGTATTTGATGTGCTCTAACAAGCGAGGGAGTAGTAATGCCGTGCCCTCAGGGAGGTTGGACGGCTTTCCTAAGCTGGGTGCCCGGGAGCTTGGTGGTGGGTCACCCTGGATTTGAGGAGGAATTATGGAACTTTAAAAAGGTTGTGCTGGTGGGCAGGAATGGCAGCCGAATTGAAATCACACCTGGACCATTGTTTAGATTGTGCTATGCACAATTCACCTCACAAGGTGCTAAGGTGAGACTTAATGAGACAAGCCCCACAAGGACCTTTGGACAGAATACAAATTGACTACACAGGAGCCCTAGCACTGGATCAAAGGAGAAACTGATTCATATTGATGGTGGCAGGTGCTCTCAGCAGGTGGGTGGGAGCGTTCGCCACAAGGCATCAAACTGCCTGGGGAACTGCTAAAAAATTGGTAAACGAGGTATCCACTCGTTGGGGCGTCGAAAGGTGATTGCCTCAGACCAAGGGGCTGCTTCCGGGTCAGACCTATTGCGGGAGATCTCAGCCCTCTCCAGAATCACACCATTGTTCCATATTGCTTATCACCCACAGGGGCCAGTAATCAAAGGGCACAGGATTCTCTCCACACGAGGCTCTCAGGGGAAGGCCAATGGACCAGTGGGAAAATCGACTTACTCCAGTACCTGGCGATGTCACCGCACATGGCCTAACGCAAGAATGGGTTTTAACGCTAATATCTATGTGAGACAAGTACAAGAGGCAGTGGCCTGGCAAGATGAGCAGGGAGCAGCTCGGGTGAAAGTATGGCATGACCTGCGCGGAGAGCACCATCTAGCTATGGTGGAAGATCAAGTAATGTACCAAATTCCAGGACAACACCTTCCATTGCCAGCTCCTAAATGAAGGGGCCCTGACCTCGTCCTTGACTGATTAAGGCCCAGCCTCCTGCTATTGGGTACAGAGAATGGAGGGTGGGAGTGCATCCACTGCAGAGAAATAAAAAGGGATATAAAGGTAATTGGGAAAGGGGATGCAAAAATTATGTCATATGTGTGTTACAGCTTCACCCACAAAGGTAAAAATGGGGATTCCCTGGTCTTGGATGGAATGATCATTGCTGCTAATCACAACTATTACGGTTATAAATTTGACTCAAATCCCATGATATGCAGTGTCAAAAAGAGGAAACACATGGACTGCTACATCTTCAACTTGTGGTAATGAAGCAAATGAGGACTGCGAAAACTTTCCCATAGAAAGATGTACCATCAATCCTCCAACAGGAATTTGGCAGTGCCGGTATACGGTTTATGGATTAGATGAGGAAATCCCAAGCCAGTGGAGAATATCAAATTTATCAGGAGATATTGCATAGTATTCTCTGGGCGCTGCCATGATTAGCGATAGTTTGAGGCTCAGTTATCCAGACATGTGGTTTGTCACAAAGGGTCCAAAGAATGTAACCCTCTGGTCTGCTGGAGTGTATGACCCCTCTTTGGAAATGGGGCCCTACAATGAGGGTGTGATGTCACCCCGTGTAACCACAATGGTACTTCCATGGTTAGTTCCCAAAGGTGTGATTGTTATGTACATATTACACTGGGCATAAAGTCCCCTTTGGAACATTGGGTGTATAATGATGTAACCATTGTGCAGAATGTAACCCTCCAGGTAATATGAATGCCAAGTTGGAAAAATCCAAATTGAAATTGGCCGCAGCCTGGAGCTGAGAATATTCCCTGACGAGAAAACGTGTGGGAGCCATTGTGCAGTCAGTGCTTTTCAATGTGTCCTTTCGATCTATTGCATGGGTGGTACACCCAAAAGAATGGTGGGTGGACCAAATTCATCCCAACTGTAGTGTATACATACAAGGATTGACACAAGAATTTGATTGGTGGGTCTGGGGACGTACCTGGAACCGTCACCGGAAAAGGGGAGTTGGGCAGCAGGGAACAGAGTACTGGGTACATGCAATCTGGGGGACGAGTGGGAAACCAAACACTTGATAAGCCAAAATGTAAAATTTCAACAACAAATCAATAAATTAATGGCACAGTAACTATTGGCCATTGCCATAGGATGAGGGAAGGCAGCAGAGGTGAACCTGCGGTTAACTCATTGGGCGGGAGACCTTCTGACGTAGGTGGCAGATGGCTTCAGAGGGCTAACATGGGGAGAGGTGTGTGTTTGTGTATAGGCATACAAAATGCTCAGGTAAAAATATTAATGAATGTCATGATGGACACTTGGTCAGGACAATGGCCACCCATGTTAAACCGCAAGGCTAGCCCATATGTATCCCCATTTGCAAAAACATCCCCGTCCACCTGCAAAATAACATCCCCAACTTGTGGGGCCAGCACTTGTGTAATAGTTACCATGATGCCGTGCGAAGGCAATGGAACTATGGTGGTCCCCTTGAGCCCTATGGGAGTAACAAGAAAAGGAGGTGTGCATTGGGAACCACTGGGAGATAGGAAAGGAGGCTGGAATGGTGTGAATTGGACTACAATTAAGTTAAGCAATTGTATATCCAGCGGAGATGTGTGGATGTGTCCCTCTCCTATGACTATGGAGTGTGGAGACTGAATTGCATAGTGGTGTCTGCAGCACCACATGGACTGCCCACCCCCCACGTGGATAAAGAGGCAGCCTAGGGAGGGTTGACTCAGCAGCACGAGCCGCATGTACCTGTCTCCTTATAAGGAAATGAAGTGACCCCACCTGCTGGTGCATGGTCAGCAACTGCCCAGGATAATTGTAATCACCTGGTTGGCTGGTTCATACCTGCCCAGGAAATCAGGAGCACCTGGTTGGCTAAACTCCGAGCCATGACCTTAGGA
Organism: Emydura macquarii macquarii; assembly: GCF_026122565.2. NCBI lineage: Eukaryota > Metazoa > Chordata > Testudines > Chelidae > Emydura > Emydura macquarii. The sequence goes on along the minus strand of NW_027132628.1, from coordinate 40,225 downwards.
GGTCATGCAGCAAATAGCAACCAATGGGGCTTCGCCTCTCCTGACCATGGGAAACTATAAAAGTTCAAACCCAGGTGGCAGAAGGCAAAGAGGAATTGAATCTACCCGGCACCCCGCGTATCTCTTGGTCATGTCGGCTCGGCGGGCTGACGCATCTTCACTAGCCCGCTTCACTGTGAACTGATCACTCACAGTGGCTCTCTCCCGTCTGCAGTATCTAAAGCAAACGGCAACTGAATTTGGCCAGCATAGTATACTTCTATATAATGTTTGTGAGTATGGATTAACTGTTTTCTGTTGTGTTTGTCTTGTAACTTCTTTGGGGAACTCCAAAACCGGGCACCCTAGTGTCACATGCTGGCAGCCATGCGTTGATCCAGGAGAGATCACAAAACGCTAAAGTCTTGGGTGGCACATTTTGTCCTTTCGTGCACGGAGTTCTCCTGCCCTTTGCTATCACCACTGTTTGCTGTGCAATTGCTTGCTGTGAAACTGTTTATTATAGAAATAGAACTGTTTATTATAAGGATAGAATTGTTTATTATAAAATAAAGGGTTTATTGGTTAAGCAAACCCCCAGTATCATCACTGTCTCGCTTAACCCCCCGTATCCCAAACCGAACCTATCAGAGAGTTTTTCTCTCCGTTTCCACATGGCGTCACGAACAGGATACGGGACGGTCAAGCAGAATAGTGATGGTTACCGATGCCCCTGGGAAGATCCACTAAGGATAGGGCAAGCGTGGGTACATCTCGTTCATCATATGAACGAGACCAGTGGTGGAGAAGATAAGCACCTGCACCAGTTTGTTTGCCCAGCAGGATCCGAAGAATGGACCTGGGCAGCTGAGCTAACTAACTCACAGCTCAGGTGTCTTCTAAGATGCCATCCCACGCTGGAGTGGATTCCCACAGGACTCCGTATGCCACAAATAATTAACACCAAAGTCATCAAAAAAGATCCTAGTTTGGCAAACCAGTTAGGCTCTGTTAAAGGGGAAGAAATCTCAAACTGTCTTAGTGTTACAGGTAGCAGTTTATCTGCTGTGGGGGAGGTGATCCCCAGTGTACTATCTGTGAAGCAGGCAGAAAGTACTGTTCAGCTTGTGCTGGAGCAGGATTTATCAGTTGATATACCGGAAGTGGTTCTGGATTCAACTGAGACCCAGGAGGGAAAGGTTCCTAAGCCTGTGTCTGTTGGGGGTAATGATTTTCCAATGGGGAAAGCCACCCCAATCTCCAAAAGTTTGTTTGTGAACAGCCATGTGGGCTGGGACGAAAGGAAAATTTCAAATGATTGGAAGTTTGAAAAGAGCAGTTTCTCTGCAGAGAGAGAGTTTAGTTCCAATCATCCATCTAAAGAACAGATAGGGTGTGCCTCTCCATTTTCTGCAACTGAAGGGGGTGAAAGTGAATTGATTAAGTCAGTTAAGGATGAGTCACAGGACAGCTTAGATGTGGGGAAAAGTGGTTTAGTTTCTAACTGCCAAAGTTTTCCAAATGTGAATGAATCCACTGACTTTGTTTTAGAAAAATTCAGTTTGGATACCTTGGAAAAGGTTCCAGATGGGGTGAAGATATTTAGAGAGCTTAAACAGCCCTGTAACCAAATGGCTGTGCCTAATCATTTTAGTGGGGAGACAATGAGGTTGGAACCTGAATGTCTCCAGGCTGTTAGCTCTGTAAGTGAGCAAATAGTGCCTCAGTTTCAAAGGGAAATTTGGGCAGCTAAAGCAACACAGCAGGACAGATGTGCTGTTGATCTCTTGGGAAAACAGGGGGTGGTAGGCAAACTCTCACCTCTGAATGCCTTGAATATATCTTATAATATCTTACTGAACTCAGGTACATCTGATACTATATGGGGTCAGAGGTTGGCAATAAAGGAACATCAGAACCTTGTTTATGAGATGCTAGTGAAAATGGTGGATATCTCTTTAGAACCTAGTCCAGACTGGAAAGGGATAGCAGTTAATTTGGAACCCAATGAACTAGCAAGTGGGGGTGTTGATGCAAATTACCTGCCTTACAGGGCGGGGAAAGATCCACCCATGGCTGTAAGCAAGGAAAATTCCTCTCGGGTGTGGCCAGCTGAAAGTGAGTTGGGCGTGCCTGAAATGGCTTTGCATTGGAGCCACATGTGGAATGAGTCTGTTAGGGCTCAACAAAAAAAATGTTTCTTTGTAGGGAGCCAGAGTGGGGGTCCAAAGCCTAGCCCCAGCAGGAAGGTAATGTAGAGGTAACAGAACAACCAGTGGTGAGGCATGTGTCACTAGTAAACCAACCCTTACAACTGTTTGTAAAAAAACTGTATAACATTGTTACCTCCATAGTGAACCTTGCAAGGAGAAAGCCTGTTTTTTCTTTTCTCTGCATCGGTTTTGTGTGGAGGGGGCTTTTAGTATGTACCCTGGGTATGGACGGGTCACAATGGCACAGCATGGCCAAGGATGATGTTCAGAAACTGGAACAGTCATTGGCTACTGGTTAAGTAGAATCAACTAACATGTTATGTCCAGTTCTGTTTTTCAGGTCTGTTTTTTAGGTTTGGTAAAGCCTATGTGGTTCTCAGTTAACTCTTTGTCGTCTGGCAACCTGGTTATTGCTGCCTTTCAGAAGTGACATGGACTGTAAAGGTCAAGCTACACCAAAAAATATGGACTGGTCCCGCTGCCCTTTATGCACGAAACTGTACTTGGACTATCACCCCCACCACCATAATGCATCAAAATGGATCTCATGTTGTAATGGACAGGGAAGGAGGGTTTAACCTGTCTTCACTTTGTTATTCTCCTGCTAACCGCGGGATCAACGAACCCACTTTCAACTTCTCCACCTATTATTTGGACTTATTAGGTGCAACGTGGAGTTGGCAACTTAAAAGAAGGGGTTTCTCCATGTGGACAAAGCACTGTTAGTGCAGATTGTGCTAAAATTTGTGATAGACCTTACAGATCTTTCACACTCCAGGAGACCAGATGCATCAAACCCCGACTAACCACAGGTGTTCCTGACGAACAAGCCCAAAGACCCCTCCTTTATGGCCTGGACATTATTGGATTTGTGGCCCCAATGCCTATACAACTTTACCTCTTACCTTCAGGGCCGTTGTACCATTGGCTCTGTTGGGCTTGTCCCTGGTATGATATATCTTGGTTGGGACGGTCTCCCATTGCATCCTCATAATAGAGCTAAGCGGTCATGGACCGACTTTGTTAATTGGTTAAAAGGTACTGTTCCTTATGTAATAGCCACATCCCCAATAGGGGGTGCCCTAACGTATAAACAGCTCCAAAAGTTAACTGAAGGACTTGAGAAGTTGGGAAATGCTACAGCCAAAGCATTAGGGTTTCTTAATGACCAAGCCTCCCAAATGTGAAAATATGTTATCCAAAATCGATTGGGTCTCGAGTACCTCCTAGCTAAGAAAGGGGGCCTGTGTGCCACCCTGGGGGATCAATCGGGACCCTGCTGTACTTATATTCCTGATATATCTCGAAATGTGTCTGAAGTTATTGATGATGTTAACCAGATTGTTAAAGATTTAAATGAACAGTGCACCTGGGGAATGATGGGATGGCTTAGTAACTTTTTGGGTATTCTCTCAGCCAAATCTTGGTTATTGTCATTGTTAGTGTCTGCTGTTATGATTTTGATAGCCATTGTTATAGTTGTCATGTTGTTGAAAATCCTCACTAAGACTTTGCAGACAGAAGAGTTAGCTGCTTTACTTCCGGTAGGACTTAAGTCCAGTGACCTGGTTTAAGTGGCGCTGGCATCCGCCAGGGGGCATGTGGAGACTGAATTGCATAGTGGCGTCTGCAGCACCACATGCACTGCCCCCCCCCATGTGGATAAAGAGGCAGCCTAGGGAGGGTTGACTCAGCAGCACGAGCCGCATGTACCTGTCTCCTTATAAGGAAATGAAGTGACCCCACCTGCTGGTGAATGGTCAGCAACTGCCCAGGATAATTGTAATCACCTGGTTGGCTGGTTCATACCTGCCCAGGAAATCGGGAGCACCTGGTTGGCTAAACTCCGAGCCATGACCTTGGAAGGTCATGCAGCAAATAGCAACCAATGGGGCTTCGCCTCTCCTGACCATGGGAAACTATAAAAGTTCAAACCCAGGTGGCAGAAGGCAAAGAGGAATTGAATCTACCCGGCACCCCGCGTATCTCTTGGTCGTGTCAGCTCGGCGGGCTGACGCATCTTCACTAGCCCGCTTCACTGTGAACTGATCACTCACAGTGGCTCTCTCCCGTCTGCAGTATCTAAAGCAAACGGCAACTGAATTTGGCCAGCATAGTATACCTGTATATAATGTTTGTGAGTATGGATTAACTGTTTTCTGTTGTGTTTGTCTTGTAACTTCTTTGGGGAACTCCAAAACTGGGCACCCTAGTGTCACATGCTGGCAGCCATGCGTTGATCCAGGAGAGATCACAAAATGCTAAAGTCTTGGGTGGCACATTTTGTCCTTTCGTGCACGGAGTTCCCCTGCCCTTTGCTATCACTGTTTGCTGTGCAATTGCTTGCTGTGAAACTGTTTATTGTAGAAATAGAACTGTTTATTATAAGGATAGAATTGTTTATTATAAAATAAAGGGTTTATTGGTTAAGCAAACCCCTAGAATCATCACTGTCTCGCTTAACCCCCCGTATCCCAAACCGAACCTATCAGAGAGTTTTTCTCTCCGTTTCCACATGGAGGAGCAGGATCAATGGCCTGTTGCAAGGGGAGGGCATCTATGGGTTAAGTATGTGGGGTAGGGAGTATTGTGTTGGGAATGTATGCAATCCTGTAATATAACGCAGCAGCATATGATCGGATAATAAACATCTATACTCTGCCATCTGAATTATGCTGCACTAATGGATCAGTGGACCTAAATGTTCTGAATAATCGCACCAGAACCTACTATTCCATCCTGTACCAAGTAGTCAAATTGGTTTGGACAATACCGACAACATTTTTGCCGGTATAAGTGAGTTGATGATGTACCCTCCAAGGTCCATACACAAACTGAAATACTGAGAGGGATCTAAGGGCTGATCTACACTGTGAACTTACATCGGCCTAGCTACGTCTTTTCGGGTGTGAAACATTCACACCCCTGAGCAACAGAGTGAAGCTGACCTAACCTCTGGTGTAGGCCGTGCCAGGTCAATTGTAGAATACTTCTGCTACCTAGCTGCCGCCTCTCAGGAAGTTATAGTGAGAGGATCACCCTTCCCAGCACTGTAAAGCATGTCTACTCTGAAGTGCGGTCCCGCTGTAGCAGTTTAAGCAGAGACTTATCCTGAGAGCAAGACCAGACCTGGCTCCAGTTAGCACCAAGGATGCTGAGGTACTAAAACTGCAAGACTCTGAACTCCTGCCATTCCTAGCTGGCAGGATTTGAATGAGCGCAGGAAGACCACAATGGATATTTAGTGCATCACCTTAACCACTCAGTGACAACTACTGGTGTCCTGTGTGTTTCTCACTGCACTATGGCTGTGTTTTCACTGAATTATCATTGCTGGTTCTTTGGCCAGACCAGTTTCCACAACATACTCACTGATGGGCAGTTGTGTAGGTGTGTCCCTGGTGAAAAAGCAAGAATTCCTGCTGCTTTCCCTTCTCTCTGGAGCATGATTACACTGTGTTAGTGTCAGCTCCATTATGCTGTGTACCTAGGCAGAGTCGGTGTGACAACACAAACATAGCCTGTTCCTGAAGTCTTTTCCCCCTCACTCTTCACTAGGTGTGAAGGGAGAGCTCATTCAGGCTCTGCTTACCCTAAAATATACTAACAGTCCTTTTTGTCCCCATGTCTGCTGATCCTAGATTTCCCCTTGCTCTCCCCCAACTTCCAATAAGTAAAATGAGGTGGCTGGGTGGTTAAGGTGATGCACTGCTAATTCATTGTGCTATGCATGCTTGGGTTCAAATCTCATCTAAGGCATTTATTTTTCTCCAGTGTATTCCAAACAATCATTTTCATGCAGTGACAGGCAACTCACGTGGCTTCCAAATAAATACCCCCAAAATTCCCCTATATTTCCTTAGTTTGCATCTGTGAAGGTCATAGGAGACAGTCTTAAAAGCCCTTTTAATGTGGAGATTGTTGGAGGCCCAGTACAATTTGAGTTGCTTGACCACTGTCCGACAGGCTTAGCATAGCTTCAGTTGCTTGCTTGGCTGTTCTGACCCCTGTAGCATGACATCTTCCTGTTGGCAGAGACTGAATAACCTTAGAGCTGTCTGAGTTTATGCACAGCACGGCACATAACAAGACAAAATACAGATACTGTATGGCTTGCAGCTGCACATAGAGAACGGTGATGGGAACAAGAAGTTATCCTTGAACGTCTGGGATACACCGTTTTATTGCCAAGGGGCATACATTTACTGCACCCCTCCTATCACCAGATGTTGTTCTGACGACCCCAATTATCATGGTGAGAATGGAATGTAGTTAAGGGTGGAAACGCAATGTAGGTAATTAGCATATATGATAATGAGAGAGATAATTAGGTGAAGGTTGTTTATGGAAGGGTATAAGAAGTAACGACTTAGACAAAGGAGGGAGCTCCATCAACAGCTGACTCCACGGGAGGTGCTGCCGGTTGGCCTAGGGGATCCACTGACTCCCTGGTGAGGCTCCTGAAGAAAGCCGTTCCTGTATACAGCCTTCTGAGTAACTGCTTAGCTCTCCAGGCTAGTGAGTATGATGTATTGTAGTTAACATTAGGCTTTGTATTTCACTAGTATATTTATAGAAAACCTTGCACATTAAACCTTATTGATCTGCAACTTGGACGTGCCGTGTCTCACTGGTATCCACACCGATCACACAGTGTCCAGAATCAACAGAGATACAGCCCATGTGCCGCTTCCCCCTTTCACAACACTTGTTAACATGTCAAAGCAGCATGTCAGTTTGTTCGACATGATTTTTTCTTGAGTAATCCATGTTGATTGTTACTTATCACCTTATTATCGTCTAGATCCTTACAAACCTACAGAAACACCAGTGTGGACATAGCTACAGCCGCTCATTGAGGGTGGTTTATTTGTGTGGACGGAAGAGCTCTCTCCCATCAATATACAGCCATAGACAAGTTAGATGTCTTCAGTTCACCAGAGTCTGATGAAATACACCCTAGAATACTTAAGGTATTGGTTGATGAGATCACTGAGCCATTAGCAATTATCTCTGGTAACATATGGAGGAAGGAAGAGATCCCAGAGAACTGGAAAAGGGAAAATGTAGAACCTATCTATAAAAAGGGGCATGAGGACAACCCAGGAAAATATAGACCAGTCAGCTCAATTTTGGTATCGGAAAAAATAATGGAGCAAATAATCAGTTTGTAAGCACCAGCAGATAATGAGGTGATAAGTCACAATCAACATGGATTTGTCAAGAAAATATCATGTCAAAACGTTAACAAGTTTGCTGGGCTCGTCTAAGTCTATTTTCTTAGTCAGTTTCTGCCCAAGTGCACTACAAGCCATCAGCAAACACTGTACAGCAATTCCTTCTACCTCTTTAGCCTTCCTTTTCTTTTGCTCTACTTCCAGATAAAAAACCTGACTCACAAAAATCTCATGGATTCCTATGTTGAGAGGTAATTTCATTGTTTCTTTGTTATTCTAAGCCTCCTCTGTGTTCCTTAATGTATTTTCCGGCAAAGTTTTCCAAAGCCGTACTGCGGGCAATGCCCACAGACTCTACTGCTCTGATTTCACTCATCTTCACACTAAATAAGCTAACTCAAACTCCAAAATAAAGAACTTAAACTCTAAACTTAAACTCAAACTTTATAAAACTCTGTTGGTTAGCCTAATGTCTAGCACTATAGTAATAGCCACTATTTTCTAAACTTTAAAATCTCTAACTCTAAATCTGAAGGTGTCCCTTCAATAACAAGAAAAAAGAAGTAACACCCCTGACCGGTCTCAACTATTACTTCAGTTACTTCAGACAAGTCCCAAGAAAAAAAGCAACAGAAGGGTGCGGGTGAATTCCCTTCTCTTCCTTTGATGGTAATGTGCTCTTAGCTGATCGAGAGGTCTTTACCCAGGTGGGACCTAACAAACAGCCAGGGTAAGCTGGTGATAGATGGATCTGGGCACAGCCCACGAGAATTGTAGGGATTGAAAATACTGCAGCCTTTCTGGCAGCGTCAACAAAACAAAAATCAACTCCCCTGCCAACTCAAAGTGTGAGTCACCAGGCCCCAGTGCTACTGCAATTACTTATACTTCTGGTACCTCAATATCAATACTCTGTCTACATTCCAAAGCCCCTTAAACGCGGGTATCACATTAAACATGACAACTTTCTCTCGCAAGATTAATTGGTACTCATAAACAGATGCTATAGTGCAGTGAAGAACTGGAAACACTTCTGGGACCACTGCCAAGAAATAGTCAAAGGAAATCAAGTTTCCAGTGTTTTAAGGCAGCCTAACAGACTCATACACAGGCAGCCTTTTTGGTCTTCTCTTTTGCTTTGTAGCTCAATTTAGCTCAGGTGAGTCTCCCAGCTGCCTAGAAACACCACAAATTCCTAAAAGAATTCCTGTCACACACTCCTCGAGCCTCCTGCATGGCTCGCCAGTCTGCTGCCTGATATTGAGGGATTTAGTCATTTGAATGGGGTTATAGGTTCGCCAGTTGATTTGATCATAAGATAATGAGGTTCTCGTCCCGGAATCTGGCTCCAGAAGAGTTTTATAGGGATGCCCAGGGTGCACGACAGGAATGCTCACATTGAAAACTGAATCTGTACAATTTTATGAGCTTTTATTAAGAAAACATAAATGGATAAACAAATGACTGATTTATTAAAAGAAAATAAATAATCAAATGGATAGGATTACAGCCTTATTCTAAAGACACATGTGAGATATATATTTACATGGTATGCTTTGCAATAATATGCTGACACCCTCCCGGATGACCTGTTTGAGAGAGATGTCCAGTTCCTCAATTCTTGAGTAGAGGGGTGGAGAGCGAGGCAATGCCTGAGAACTGAGATCTATTAGGCTAAGATTAACACTACAAATAATATTAAGTGTAAACTAAGAACAAAAGTTCTTAACACACTAAATAAAAAAAGTTTCAAGAAGGAAGAGCTGACGTTTGCACCCAAGTAACATGGTTTCCCCTTCTTATACCCTGAACAGCATGAGTCCTCCTGTGAAGTCCAATTTTGGCTTCTTCACCCTCAAATTATTAGGGTACACTTATTCTATAGGCTGGCAGTTGGTTCATATAAAGGACATATCCATATCCTTTTCCAGATGGTTCCAGACGGTTCACTTATCTCACCTTTGTTATTTCTGGCCCTTTTGGTGGGTGTAAAATCCCTGTCACCATCTCCCCTTTTCTCTCCAGTCACGGGCCCTTTTGCTTAACTCTGCCTTGGAGTTTGGCCCATTTTCTCCCTCCTTCTCCAGTGTCCATTTTAAATCTCATCCGATTTGGGATATTCATCCCCCTTCCACCCTGCAATCCTCCCCCCCTTTGACCTACAGCAAATTCTCCCTGTTCAGATGGGAAATTGCTGCCCTGAATCGTTCCTCAGGACCACCTCAACTAGGAAAGGGGTTAGTGCTTGCAGCTCGCAGAGCCCTGTTTTGCGGCTGTCTCTGGAGTGGGATGGTGTGGAGTGGCCATTCTCTGCCAGGTACGAGGCGTAGAAGGGAAAAGAGGAGGAATTGTCCCCAGTGGAGACTGCCCAGCTTCAGGTTACCCGCTGCCAGCTGCTGCCCCCACAACTACCAAGGCAGCTCCCAACATCTGCCAGTCACCTGCCCCCCGCTGCTGCCCCTTTGCCAGTTCCAGGGAGTCTCCTTGCTCCATCCCCCCTCACTTTCCCTCTTAAAGCAGTTCTGCAAAGAGCTCCTGACTGCCCATGTGAATGGTGTGTCTGTGCAGAGAATATGACTGCCTCTTTGTTCAGCTTCCAGATATAATCCCTAAAAATTGTCCCATTGCTCTCACATTTTTCCACTTTCCTCTCTAACTTGTGAAAATTGATCCAAAATTCTCCAGGTATCTGCCCTTCCCTCTTTAATAACTAAACGTGGATATTAGCTGTCAGATTTTGACTTTCTCCCTGTCACTGTCAAATGTCTATTGAAAGGCATTTCAGGTTTGGAGGTATTTCCATGTTTAGTTGCAGCAACTCCTTTTTTGGAGAGAATTTGTTGTCTTGAGTCATTCTCCATCCTGGTGGTTGCAGGGGCTGAGATGATAAACCTTCTCTCATTTGTTGGCTGATGAAAGTGACTTCCCTATATGTAATACACATCAAAGCCAGAGACCTCCCCATGTTTGGGGAACGGTATCTCCCAGCTGCTCACAGGACAGTTGGCTGCGGGACCCTTTTCTTTTCCTCAGGAGGGCGAAGGAGGAGAGGTTCACTCTGTGACTAGCTCCGTGCTGCCCCAGGTAGTACCCAGAGGGTCTGAGAATCTATTATTTTAGGATAATTTTTGCCCATGTTGTTTTCAACCTTCAGTTTCCTAAGTAATTCCTTCTTGTTAGTCAGAATCAAGTCTAAAATGGCTGTCATCCGGTTATTTCTTACAGCTTCTGAAAGAAAAAGGGATCCCCAGTACATTCCATGAATGTATTGGACACTCTGTGTTTGGTTGAATTCTTTTTCCAATAGATGTCTGTGTAGGTAAAGTCCCCTGCCCATTACAACTAATTGTGTTTTAAATAGTTGTGTTATTTGTGTGACTGTCTGGAACCTCAGTGTTCAGGGAAAGAACCTGTGGCGGTGGATTGTCAAGAGAAATGATTTCCTGTTCTATGTTCCCAAATGCCTTTTTTGCCCTAACAGGCTGCAGTGTAACATCCACTTTTTGGCTCCAGCTCATTCCAGCCTTCCAGGAAACAGTGAAATGGCTGCAGTGGACCCAGTTGAGGTAGGGATTATCAGGGAGTTGCAGGTGGTTCCTGTTGGAGGGAGAAGGGCATTAAATACATAGGGGATGGGTTCTTCTGGGGCGGGGGAGGTTGGTTTGGAGATGGGGGAGGTCAGGAAATAAAAAGGGTGAAGAAAGGGACGAGGACAGAGTGTGACAAACCTGCTGGGATTTGTTTACTGTGGGACCTAGATCCTAGCAACAGACTCATGCAGTTTGTGGGTAGGTATTCCCTAATTTGTCAAACAGGGAAGAACCTCCTGGGTTTGGGAAAACTTACTAGACTCCAATACAGGAGCTTGAATTTATTAGCTAGACGGTGCTGTGAGATATAAAGGGGCACCCCCCAATGAGGGCCAGGGAAGACACTCCATCTGCTCCCATCTGGTGGCTAGCTACAGGGAGGGTGTTGGAATTCCCTGGGCCCCGCTGGTGGCTCCACCTCCTATATCAGCCTCTGGCAGGTAGGTGAGTGATGAATGTGAAGACCCCTCCTCCCTCTATCTGCTGGGAGGGGTGAGGTGCTCTCTCTTTCTCCCCTCACCCTGGGGTCTCCTGGCTGCTGTGATGTGGTTGGGATAGGACTCTGCTGATTGTCTGCCTCCCAGAGCCTCCATGTGATGGGCCCTCCTCTCCTGTGAATAGTGGGGCTGTCACTGGGCAGCAGGTGCTGAGTGTTGGACTCTTGCTCTTTCAGGGGGCCAGTGATCTTCGAGGAAGTGGCTGTGTATTCCACCAGGGAAGAGTGGGCTCTGCTGGATCCCGCACAGAGACGTCATGCAGGAAAACTATGAGAATGTGGCCTCACTGGGTGAGGATTCCTGTCCCTCGGGTATCAGAAGGGGAAATGAAGAGTTAAGGTTAACGTCACCCCGCAATGCAACCTCAATTCTGCCCTGCTTCTGCAGCACCCTGACAGACCAATGACATCTACTAGTGCTCTGCCCTCCCCACTGCAGAACACTCTGGGAACAGAGCACAGGAGCAATATAGCACAAGGTCTAACATCTTCTCTTTGCCAAGGCAAAGCTTGGGGTTAGGTCCAGGTGTAGGCAACAGAAGCTACCAACACCTGGCCTGCACTCAAACACTGATCCTCCTCCACACAAGCCATCTCAGACTTTCATAATGTTACCATCCCTTTACCTTGCTCTGAGGATTCCTTCTGAGCTGTTGCCTTCACTTACCCCTCACTGAGCTCTGGCCACCGCTAGCACATATGCCACCAGGTTGCTGAAAATCCCTGTAGCAAGAACACACCCTTGTGCACCTTTGCTGACAAAACCTACAACTTGCCATTGAAATGAGGAACAGCTGTTCCTTCAAGTTTCACATGCACCTTACTTCATATCACAGTCACAGCTCTGCCAAGCTGCTCCAACTGTTCCCTCCACCCTTCACTTATAGCGACAGCTGATACAGTGCACATAGGTGTAGTGCATGCAGATAAATGCTGGTATTCATATCTGTAGAATACAGCACAAACAGTGGCATGGTCTTCATCTTTCCTCCCGTTGATTATTGATTAATAAATTTGAAGGCCAGGGGAGACTGTTAGGTCATGTAGTCTGATCTCCTGTATAAACAGGCCATCCAGTTACAGCTGTAGTGAGCTGAAGATCTTATGTTTCATTAAAACATCTTCCACAAAACCATCCAGTCTTGACCTGAAGACTTCAAGGGATGTTAAATTTGACATTTCCCTGGCTAGTTGGCTAAGCTTTCCACCGCCCCTACTGAACTATTGCCAGTGACATTTGCCAGCTCCAGGGTTAGGCAGTAATGGCAGAGATAAGGTTGCATTGCAGTGATGGTGTGTAGTTTAGTTCTTCATTCCCTGGTTTTCAGAGATTTTAACTTTCACCACCATCCACCTGCTGGAAGGGCACGAGGCAGCACTGGGCAACCTTAACTCTGCTTTAACATAGTTTACTGCATTTAAGTTCCTTGATTTCTTTTTAATGGACTTTTTTTTTTTTTGACCACTATAACAGTGTCTACACTAGAGCTTTTGCAATCAAGTTATGTCAGGAAGGGATGTGATTTTTTTCCACACCACTAAACGACAGAGCAATGCTGGCAAAACTCTTAATTAGTGTCCAGTCCAATATCTCCATGAAAATTTGAGAGCACTTTAAAATAGTGTTCTTAGCACAGACATTTTGGTATCAGGGCAAAACTTCTGAGAGAAACGCCTGTAGAATGTAAGTCGTGCAGCTGGGCCGGATGCCTGGCCTTGCAGTGAGCCCCAGTGCTGGAGCTACTGGGCAAAGTCACATTGGCGGTGTTGGCGTACCCCAGCAACGCTGAAGGGCGGGCATGTGGGAGCGAGGCTTAACATTAATGTCGATCGCTCAGGGATGAAGAATGGAGAATGGCGTAATGTGTAGGTTGACGAGCTGCGCCTTGTACAGTTTGGGCAGGGTTTAGCTGAGTTGTCCATGACTCAGCCTAAATCCAGCTCACTCCGCTTCCCAGAGGGCTCCGGGAACGCCGAGCCGTCTGGAGCATACGTCCCCCGAGGCGCTCAACCCACAAACGGCAGTCATCAAAAGGTAGGCTCCCAAGTCATTTCGAGGAGGGGGACGCAGCCGTGAAGCCGTCCTCACCTCTAGGAAGTAAGAGAGGAGGCACGAGGCCCCACCGAGATTCGAACTCGGATCGCAGGATTCAGAGTCCTGGGTACTGGCCCTTACACCATGGGACCGAGAAGCGGGGGCTGCTCTGCCCTCTGATTTTTACGGGCTGGACATTGTGTGGGCAAATGATTGCCTCCCTCACTCAAGACCTCCATCTCCTATCTGCCCACCCCAGCATTATCTCAGCTGCTGGGCACACACCACTTTCTTAAAGGCTCTGAGGGCAGCGGGCATCTCAGGAAGTTGGCCGTGCATTCCACGTTACAAAGGCTGTTTCCTGGGACTCTCCAAGACCTGAAGAAAAGTTGGGGGATGGGACACAGCCGCTCTTTTCAACAGTCAGATGACCCTTAAGTCCAGAACAATAATGGGCCTGCCTGACCAGGGACTTGAACCCTGGGCCCTCAGATTAAAAGTCTGATGCTCTGCCGACTGAGCTAGCAGGGCTCACGGGGTGCCCTTTGAAATTGGTGCAGAAGGAAAGTTAGGCACGAAAAAGCGAGGCACAAACAGAACAGGGAGTCTGCATCTCTCCCTCTCTCCCCTGCGCCCCCCTCAGGCCATGCTGACAAGCACACGTGCAATTCAACTAAACCAAATCTCCAAGAGCTGAAGAAAAGGACAAGGAGGGGACACAGCCGCTATTGTCAAGGGAGAGGTCACCACGGAGTCTGCACTTCCACACCTGACCAGGGACTTGACCCCTGGGCCCTCAGATTAAGAGTCTGATGCTCTACTGACTGAGCCAGCCAGGCTCACAGGCCAGCGCTGGAATTTCGTGCAGAAGAAAGTAGGCACGAAAAAGGGAGGCGCACACAGAACAGCGAGTCTGCGTCTCTCCCTCTCTCCCCTGCCCTAACCCGGGCCTCCTCCCTCCAGCGACCTCCTCAGGCCATTTGACAACCAAATGCACAACTCAGCTAAACCCTGCCCAAACTGTACAAGGCCCAGCTCGTCAACCTACACATTACTCCATTCTCCATCCCTGAGCAATCGGCATGAATGTTAAGCCTTGCTCCCACATGCCCGCCCTTCAGCGTTGCTGGGGTACGCCCACACCGCCCAAGTGACTTTGCTCAGTAGCTCCAGCACCGGGGCTCACTGCGAGGCCAGGCACGACTCAGCCTAAATCCAGCTCACTCCGCTTCCCAGAGGGCTCTGGGAACGCCGAGCCGTCTCGAGCATACGTCCCCCGTGGCGCTCAACCCACAAACGGTAGTCATCAAAAGGTAGGCTCCCAAGTCATTTCGAGGTGGGAGACGAGGCCGTGAAGCTAGGGGTAGGGCTAAGGCTAGAGCTAGGTCGAGGTTCAGGGTTTGGAGTACGGTTAGGTTTAGGGTTTAGGGGATTCTTTACATATGGGGGAGGGTTAGGGGTGCATGTGAGGGTAGGATTAGGTTGAGGTGGAGAGGCAGGGTTTGTGTAGGGTTAGGGTTAGAGTTAGGAGGAGGAGGAGGATGAGGGTGATTGATAGGGCTAGGGTTAGGGGGACACTGCGGTTGGGGGAGGGTCAGTGTTAGGGTTAGGGGGAGGGGAAGTTTTAGGGGAGGTTAAATTCAGGGGTTAGGGATTGGGTTTAGGGTTAGGGGGAGGGTTAGGTTAGCGTTAGGGTCAGGGTTTAGGATTAGGGTGAAGGTCAAGGTCATGGAAAGGAATAGGGTAAGGCTTAGGGGGAAGGTTCGGGTTAGGGAGAGGGTCAAGGGGAGGGGCAGGGTTAGGTTTAGGGTGAGGGCTAGGGCTTGGACTAGGGCTAGGGTTAGTGTCAGGGTCAGCGTTTAGGGTTAGAGTTAGCGGGATGCTTTGCAGTTGGAGGTGGATTAGGGTTAGGAATATGCTTTGCGGTTGGCGGTTAGGGTTGGGGGGGGAGGGTTGGAGTTGCTGGTGAGGGAGGGTTGGGGTAGGGTTAGGGTTAAGGTTAGATTAGGGTTAGGATTAGAGTAGGGTTTGGGTTAGGTTTAGGGGGAGGGGCAGGGTTAGGGTTAGGCGGAGGGGGAAAGCTAGGGCTAGGGGTAGGGCTAAGGCTAGAGCTAGGGTTATGGTCGGGGTTAGGGTTAGCTGTATGCTTTGCAGTTGGGGGTGGATTAAGGTTAGGGACACGCTTTGCGGTTGAGTGTTGGAGTTGGTTAGAGTTCGGGGAAGGGGGAGGGTTGGAGTTGCGGCAGTGGGAGGCTTGGGGTAGGGTTAGGGTATGATTAGGGTTAGGATTAGAGTAGTGTTAGGGTTAGGTTTAGGGAATGGTTAGGGTTAGGGGGAGGGAGAAGGGCCGGATTAGAGTTAAGGGGAGGGGGAATTTTAGGGGTACGGCTAAGGCTACGACTCTGGTTAGCGGGAGAGGGATGGTTAGGGGGACAGTCTGCAGTTGGGGAGGGTTAGTGGGAGGGGCAGGTTAGGGTAGGGCTAAGGGGAGAGGGAGGTGGAGGGTTAGGGTCAGGGTTAGGAGTACGGTTAGGGTCAGTGTCTAGGTTTAGTGTGCGGGTCAAGGTCAGTGTTAGGGTAAGGTTTAGGGGAAAGGGGAGGGTTAGGGTTAGCGGGAGGGACAATGGGAGGGGAAGGGTTAGGTTTAGGGTCAGGGTTAGGGGGATGGGGAGTTGGATGGTTTGAGTCAGGGTTAGTAGTATGGTCAGGGTCAAGTGTTAGGTTTAGGGTTAAGGGGAAGTTTTGCGGATGGGGGACGGTTAGGGTTAAGGGTGCGTGTGAGGGGAGGATTAGGTGGAGGGGGAGAGGCAGGATTTGTGTAGGGTTAGAGTTAGAGTTAGGAGGAGGAGGAGGGTGATTGATAGGGCTAGGGTTAGGGAGACACTTTGCGGTTGGGGGAGGGTCAGTTTTAGGGTTAAGGGGAGGGGAAGTTTTAGGGGAGGTTAGGTTCAGGGGTTAGGGTTAGCGTCAGGGTCAGGGTTTAGGATTAGGGTGCGGGTCAAGGTCAGGAAAGGATTAGGGTAAGGCTTAGGGTAAGGCTTAGGGGGAGGGTTAGGGTTAGGGAGAGGGTCAAGGGGAGGGGCAGGGTTGGGTTTAGGGTGAGGGCTAGGGCTAGGGTTAGGGTGAGAGTTAGGGTTGGAGGAAAAGGTAGGAGGATGGTTAATGTTAGGGTTAATTGGAGGTAAGGGTTAGGGGGAGGCCTAGGGCTAGGGCTAGTATTAGGGGGACGCTTTGCGGTTTGGGAAGGGTTAGGGGGAGGAGCAAGGTTGGGGGAGGGGGAAGGCTAAGGCTGGGGTAAGGGCTAGGGCTAGGGTTATGGTCAGGGTCAGGGGTTAGGGGTTCGGGTTTACAGTTAAGGTCAGGGTAAGGGTGAGGGTTAGCGTTTGGGTGAGGGTTAGGGTTAGCGGGATACTTTGCAGTTGGTGGTGGATTAAGGTTAGGTACGCGCTTTCTGGTTGTGGGTTGGCATTGGTTAGAGTTTGGGGAAGGGGGAGGGTTGGAGTTGCGGCAGTGGGAGAGTTTGGGGTAGGGTTAGGGTGTGATTAGGATTAGAGTAGTGGTAGGGTTTGGGTTAGTTTTAGGGAATGGGTTAGGGTTGGGGGAGGGTTAGGGTTAGGGGGAGGGGGAAGGGCAGGAGTAGAGATAAGGGGATGGAGGAGATTAGGGGTAGGGTTAAGGCTAGGACTCGGGCTAGGGGGACAGTCTGCAGTTGGGGAGGGTTAGGGTTAGTGGGAGGGGCAGGTTAGGGTAGGGCTAAGGAGAGAGGGAGTGGGAGGGTTAGGGTCAGGGTCACTGGGTAGGTTTAGGGTTAGGGGGACGCTTTGCTGATGGGGAAGGGTTAGGGTTAGGTGGTGGGGGTGGGGGGAGGAGTAGGTGGAGGGGCAGGGTTAGGGTAAGGGTTAGGGTTAGGATTAGCAGGAGGGTGAGGGTGCTAGAGCTAGGCCTACGTTTAGGATTAGCGTAGGGGGACATTTTGCTGTTGGGGGAGGGTAAGTGTTAGGGTTAGGGGGAGAGGAAGTGTTAGGGGGAGGTTAGGGTCAGGGTTAGGGACAGGGTTTAGGGTTAGGGGGAGGGGAAAGGTTAGGAGTGGGTTAGGTTAGGGTTAGGGGCAGAGTCAGTGTTTCGGTTTAGTGTGCGGGTCAAGTTAGTGTTAGGGTAAGGTTTAGGGGAAAGGGGAGGGTTAGGGTTAGCGGGAGGGACAATGGGAGGTGACGGGTTAGGTTTAGGGTCAGGGTTTGGAGTACGGTTAGGGTCAGGGTCACGGGTTAGGTTTAGGGTTTAGGGGATGCTTTGTAGTTGGAGGTGGATTAGGGTTAGGGATACACTTTTCAGTTGTCGGTTAGGGTTGGGGCGGGGGAGGGTTGGAGTTGCTGGTGAGGGAGGGTTGGGGTAGGGTTAGGGTTAAGGTTGGGTTAGGATTAGAGTAGGGTTTGGGTTTGGGTTAGGTTTAGGGGGAGGGGCAGGGTTAGGGGGAGGGGGAAGGGCCGGATTAGCGTTAAGGGGAGGGGGAATTTTAGGGATACGGCTAAGGCTACGACTCGGATTAGGGGGAGAGGGAGGGTTAGGGGGAGGTTAGGGTTAGGGTTAAGCATTAAGGTTAGGGACTCGCTTTGCGGTTGAGTGTTGGAGTTGGTTAGAGTTTGGGGAAGGGGGAGGGTTGGAGTTGCAGCAGTGGGAGGCTTGGGGTAGGGTGAGGGTATGATTAGCGTTAGGATTAGAGTAGTGTTAGGGTTTGGATTAGGTTTAGGGAATGGGTTAGGGTTGGGAGAGGGGGGAGGGCCAGATTAGGGTTAAGGGGAGGGGGAATTTTAGGGGTATGGCTAAGGCTATGACTCGGGTTAGCGGGAGAGGGAGGGTTAGGGGAACAGTCTGCCGTTGGAGAGGGTTAGGGTTAGTGGGAGGGGGAGGTTAGGGTAGGGCTAAGGGGAGAGGGAGGTGGAGGGTTAGGGTCAGAGTTAGGGTTAGGGGGACGGGGAGTTGCATGGTTAGAGTCAGGGTTAGGAGTTAGGCTCTGTGGATGTAGGGAAGGCGGTGGATGTGATATACCTTGACTTTAGCAAAGCTTTTGATACTGTCTCTCACAGTATTCTTATCGGCAAGTTAAAGAAGTATGGGTTGGATGAATGGACTATAAAATGGATAGAGAACTGGCTAGAGCATAGGGCTCAACGAGTAGTGATCAATGTCTCCATGTCTAGCTGGCAACTGGTCACAAGCGGAGTGCCCCAGGGGTCGGTCCTGGGGCCGGTTTTGTTCAACATCTTTATTAATGATCTGGAGGATGGGGTAGATTGCACCCTCAGCAAGTTTGTGGATGACACTAAGCTGGGGGGAGTGGTAGATACCCTGCAAGGTAGGAATAGGATACAGAGTGACCTAAACAAACTGGAGGATTGGGCCAAAAGAAATCTAATGAGGTTCAACAAAGGAAAGTGCAGAGTCCTCCACTTAGGAAGGAAGAATCCCATGCACAGCTATAGACTGGGGACCGACGAGCTCGGCAGCAGCTCTGCAGAAAAGGACCTGGGGGTAACAGTGGATAAAAAGCTGCATATGAGTCAGCAGTGTGCCCTGGTTGTCAAGAAGGCTAATGGCATATTGGGCTGCATTAGGAGGGGCATTGCCAGCAGGTCACGGGAAGTGATTATTCCCCTCTATTCGGCATTGGTGAGGCCGCATTTAGAATATTGTGTCCAGTTTTGGGCCCCCCACTACAAAAAGGATGTGGACAAGTTGGAGAGAGTCCAGCGGAGGGCAACAAAAATGATTAGGGGGCTGGAGCACAGGACTTAAGAGGAGAGGCTGAGGGAACTGGGCTTGTTTAGTCTGCAAAAGAGAAGAATGAGGGGGGATTTGATAGCAGCCTTTAACTACCTGAAAGGGGGTTCCAGGGAGGATGGGGCTAGGCTGTTCTCGGTGGTGGCAGATGAGAGAACAAGGAGCAACGGTCTCAAGTTGCAGGGTGGGAGGCCTACGTTGGACATTAGGAAAAGCTTTTTCACTAGGAGGGTGGTGAAGCACTGGAATGGGTTATCTAGAGAGGTGGTGGAATCTCCATCTTGAGGTTTTATGCTGAGGCTTGAAAAAGCCCTGGCTGGGATGATATAGCTGAAGTTAGTCCTGCTTTGAGCAGGGGGTTGGACTAGATGACCTCCTGAGGTCCCTTCCAACTCTAATATTCTATGATTCTATGGGTTCTATGGGTTAGGAGTATGGTTAGGGTCAGAGTCTAGGTTTAGTGTGCAGGTCAAGGTCAGTGTTAGGGTAAGGTTTAGGGGGAAGGGGAGGGTTAGGGTTAGCTGGAGGGACAATGGGAGGGGAAGGGTTAGAATTAGAATCAGGGTTAGGGGGATGGGGAGTTGGATGGTTTGAGTCAGGGTTAGTAGTATGGTTAGGGTCAGGGTCACGGGTTAGGTTTAGGGGATACTTTGCATATGGGGGAGGTTTAGGGGTGCGTGTGAGGGGAGGATTAGGTGGACGGGGAGAGGCAGGGTTTGTGTAGGGTTAGGGTTAGAGTTAGGAGGAGGAGGAGGGTGATTGATAGGGCTAGGGTTAGGGGGACACTTTGCAGTTGGGGGAGGGTCAGTTTTAGGGTTAAGGGGAGGGGAGGTTTTAGGGGGAGGTTAGGTTCAGGGGTTAGGGATAGGCTTTAGGGTTAGGGGGAGGGTTAGGTTAGGGTTAGCGTCAGGGTCAGGGTTTAGGATTAGGGAAAGGATTAGGGTAAGGCTTAGGGGGAGGGTTAGGGTTAGGGAGAGGGTCAAGGGGAGGGGCAGGGTTAGGTTTAGGGTGAGGGCTAGGGCTAGGACTAGGGCTAGGGTTAGGGTGAGGGTTAGGGTTGGAGGAAAAGGTAGGAGGATGGTTAATGTTAGGGTTAATTGGAGATAAGTGTTAGGGGGAGGCCTAGGGCTAGTGCTAGTGTTAGTGGGACGCTTTGCGGTTTGTGAAGGGTTAGGGGGAGGGGCAGGGTTAGCGGAGGGGGAAGGCTAAGGCTAGGGCAAGGGCTAGGGTTAGGGTCAGGGGTTAGGGGTTAGAGTTTACAGTTAAGGTCAGGGTAAGGGTGAGGGTTAGGGTTTGGGTGAGGGTTAGGGTTAGCGGGATGCTTTTCAGTTGGTGGATTAAGGTTAGGGACACGCTTTGCGGTTGTGGGTTGGCGTTGGTTAGAGGTTGGGGAAGGGGGAGGGTTGGAGTTGCAGCAGTGGGAGAGTTAGGGGTAGGGTTAGGGTGTGATTAGGATTAGAGTGGTGTTAGGGTTTGGGTTAGTTTTAGGGAATGGGTTAGGGTTAGGGGGAGGGGGAGTGGGAGGGTTAGGGGGAGGGTTAGGGTTAGGGGGAGAGGGAAGGGCAGGATTAGGGTTAAGGGGAGGGAGGAGATTAGGGGTAGGGTTAAGGCTAGGACTCGGGCTAGGGTTATGGGGAGAGGGAGGGTTAGGGGGACAGTCTGCAGTTGGGGAGGGTTAGGGTTAGTGGGAGGGGGAGGTTAGGATAGGTCTAATGGGAGAGGGGGAGGGTTAGGGTCAGGGTCACTGGTTAGGTTTAGGGTTAGGGGGACGCTTTGCGGATGGGGAAGGGTTAGGGTTAGGTGGTGGGGGTGGGGGGAGGATTACGTGGAGGGGCAGGGTTAGGGTAAGGGTTAGGGTTAGGATTAGCAGGAGGGTGAGGGTGCTAGAGCTAGGCCTAGTTTTAGGATTAGCGTAGGGGGACACTTTGCTGTTGGGGGAGGGTAAGCGTTAGGGGGTGGTTAGGGTCAGGGGTTAGGGATAGGGTTTAGGGTTAGGGGGTGGGTTAAGTTATGGTTAGGGTCAGGGTCAGGGTTTAGTATTGGGGTGTGGGTGATTGTCAGGGAAAGGGTTAGGGGGAGGGTTAGGGTTAGGGAGATGGGCAAGAGGAGGGGCAGGGTTAGGTTTAGGGTGAGGGCTAGGGCTAGGGTTAGGGTCAGTGTCAGGATCAGGGGTTAGGGTTAGTGGTTAGGGTTTACAGTTAAGGTCAGGGTGAGGGTGAGGTTTAGGGTTTGGGTGAGGGTTAGGGTTAGCAGGATGCTTTGCAGTTGGGGGTGGATTGAGGTTAGGGACACGCTTTGCGGTTAAGGGTTGGAGTTGGTTAGAGTTTGAGGAAGGGGGAGGGTTGGAGTTGTGGCAGTGGGAGGGTTAGGGCTAGGGTCAGGGTATGATTAGGATTAGAGTAGTGTTAGGGTTTGGGTTAGGTTTAGGGAATGGGTTAGGGTTGTGGGAGTGGGAAGGTTAGGGTTAGGGGGAGGGGGAGGGGCAGGGTTAGGGTTAAGGGGAGGGGGGATGAAGGCTTGGACTCGCGTTAGGGTTAGGAGGGTGCTTTGCAGTTGGTGGAGGGTTAGGGTTAGGCCAGGAGGACGGTTAGGGTTAGGGTAACGGGAGGACTAGGGCTTGAGTTAGGGCCAAGGTTAGGGTTAGGGGGACGCTTTGTGGTTGGGGGAGGGTTAGGTTTAGGGTTAGGGGGAGGGCTAGGGCTAGCGCTAGGGTTAGGGTCAGGGTCTGGGTTTAGGGTTAGGGTGAGGGTTAGGGAGACTCTGCGGTTGGCGGAGGGTTAGGGTTAGGGTTAGGGGGATGGTGAGGGTTAGGGTTACAGGGAGGGGCAGGTTAGGGTTAGGGATAGGGGAGAGGTAGGGCAAGGGATAGGGCTATGGCTAGGGCTAGTGTTAGGGGGAGGGGGAGGGTTAGGGGGACAGTCTGCAGTTTGGGTGGGTTAGGATTAGTGGGAGGGGCAGGTTAGGGTAGGATTAATGGGAGAGGGAGGGGGAGGGTTAGGGTCAGAGTTAGGGTGATGGGGAGTTGGATGGTTAGGGTCAGGGTGAGGGTGAGGATTAGGGTTAGGGGGAGGGTTAAGGTTAGGGTGTGGAGGGCTAGGTCTAGGGGTGGGGCTAAGGCTAGGGCTAGAGTTAAAGTTAGGAGGACGCTTTGCAGTTGATGGAGGGTTAGGGGGAGGAGGTGGGTTAGGGTAAGGGTTAGGGGGATGCTTCGCAGTTGTGGGACGTTTCGGGTTAGGGGGAGGGGAATGGGAGGGGGAGGTGGAGGGTTAGGGGGGACGGGGAGGGTTAGGGGTAGGGTTACGGTTAGGGTTGGGGGAGGGATAGGGCTTGGGATAGGGCTAAAGCTAGTGCTAGGGTTAGGACGATGCTTTGCCGTTTGGGAAAGGTTAGGTTTAGGGGGATGGTTAGGGTTAGGGGAGGGGTAGGGCTAGCGCTAGGGTTAGGGTTAGGGGGACTCTTTGTGGTTGAGGGAGGGATAGGGTTAGGGTTAGTGTTATGTTTAGATTTAGGGTTACGATTAGGGTTAGAGTATGGGGAGGGACAGGGCTAGGGCTGAGGGTTAGGGTTGGGGGAGGGTTAGTGTTAGGGGGAGGGTCTTCAGCTGGTGAGTGTTTGGGTTAGTGGGAGGAGGAGGGTTAGGGTGTGGTTAGGGTTAGGGTCACGGTTTAGGTTTAGGGTTGGGGGATGCTTTGCAGATGGGGGAGGGTTAGGGGGTGAGGGGGAGGATTAGGTGGAGGGGGAGGGGCAAGGTTTGGGGTAGGGTTAGGGTTAGAGTTAGGAGGAGGATGAGGGTGAGAGTGATTGCTAGAGCTAAGGTTGGATTTAGGGTTAGGGGTAGGGGGAGGAGAAATGTTAGGGGTAGGTTAGGGTCAGAGGTTAGGGATAGGGTTTAGGGTTAGGGGAAGGGGGAGGATTATGGTTAGGGGGAGGTGAGGGAGGGTTAGGGTTAGGGGAGGAGCAGGGGGAGGGGGGAGAGGGAGGGGAGGGTTAGGGGGAAGGGGAGGGAGGGTTTGGGGGAGGGTCAAGGGTTAGGGATAGGATTTAGGGTTTAGGGTTAGGGTCAGTGTGAGGGTTAGCGTTAGGGGAAGGTTAGGGTTAGGGGGAGGGGCAGGGTTAGGGTTGGGTGAGGAGGAAGGCTAGGGCTAGGGGTAGGGCTAAGGCTAGGGCTAGGGCAGGGTTAGGGGGACGCTTTGCAGTTGGCGGAGGGATATGGTTTGGGTTGAGGGAGAGGGAGGGTTAGGATTACCCTTAGGGTTAGTTTAGGGTTAGGGTCAGGGATTAGGTTGAGGGTTAGGGGGACGCTTTGCGAACAGGGGAGGGTTAGGGTTAGGGTTAGTGTCAGGGTTTAGGGTTAGGGTTATGGGGGGAGGAGGGGGAGGGTGAAGGCGGCCAGGCGCAGGGCACCCCGGGGCCACGGACCCCCCCATGCGGTCGGGGGGGGGCCGAGGGAGCCGCTGGAAGGGAGAGGCAAGGGGGGTGCTGGACAGGGAGCCATGGCAAGGAGGGAATCAGGGAACGAAGGAAGTGGCTGGGTGCCTGGGGCCGGTCTGCGGGGGCGGTCCGAGGGGGCTCGGGGTGGCCGGGACTGTCCCCCCCAAGGTCCCTGGACCCCTCTTGCTGTCGGCGGGGTCGTGGAAATCCCTGTGGGGGGGGGGGGGCCGGGGGACTGCCCACCCGCTCGCCTCCAGGCCATGGGAGGGCGGGCTTGGCGCCGTGCCGAGGCAGGGTGGGATCCAGGAGCCGCGGAGCCTTCCTGCCGGCCAGCAGCTCGGCCGCGGGGGCGGGGGGGGGGGGGGCGTGGGAGGGGCACAGAGCGCCCCGGGAGAGTAACCTATGAGGAGAGCCACGGTGGGGAGCTGCAGAACCTCCTCCGGCCCGGCTCGCCGGTCCGGCGGTGCCCTCTGACCCTGCGCAGAGAGGGCCCTGCATCGGGTGGGCCGGGTGGCTTTTCACCTCCCGCCGTCCGCGTCAGCATCCCGCCCGAACGGTAGCGTGGGGAGAAGAAAACGGGAGTTTTTTCTCTCTCAGCTGGAGAAAAGATGCCTACAGCACCTGGGATTCCCAGGCGGTCACCCATCCAAGTACTAGCCAGGCCCGGGACGGTTTACCTTCCGAGATCGGACGAGATCGGGGGCGTTCGGTCCGGTATGGCCGTAGGCAACCTCCTGCCTCCCTCCTCGCCCGCTCTCCCTGACCGACTCCCCGTCCTGCGTTCACAGCCCCGCGCTCGAAACGCATTCCCCTCCTCCACGATGCGGTCGCACTCCCAGGAACCCGAGGCCTGGTGCGGTGTGCTTCTCAGGCCACCCCGAAGCCCCTCGCCACATCCCGCGTTCCGGCTCCGGGGGCCGGCCCTGGACAGCAGGACGAGACGAAAGCTTCCCAGGGGCGGGGGAGCCCGCCTCCTTGAAAATTCCACGGGGAGCACTGCCCGAGGGCGGTGCGGTGAGTGGGATGGGCGGTGGGCCCGATCCTTCGCCCTCCCCACGCCTCCACCCCCGGCGGCATCGCGTTCTCCACTGGAAAGGGTCTGACTACCCCCAGGCCCACCTGGAGGAAAAAGGAGGGAAAAAGTCCAAGTCGCCCCGGCCACCAGGTCAACCCGGGTAACAAGCTGAAAAAGTCAAAGTCCCACCAGAGACCAGGTCAACAGCCCACCAGGTCAACCCCGGTAACCAGCTGAAAAAAGTTTAAGTTCCCCCGGCCACCAGGTCAACCCCGGTAACCAGCTGAAAAAAGTTTAAGTTCCCCCGGCCACCAGGTCAACCCCGGTAACCAGCTGAAAAAAAAAAAAAGTTTAAGTTCCCCCGGCCACCAGGTCAACCCCGGTAACCAGCTGAAAAAAAAAAATTTAAGTTCCCCCGGCCACCAGGTCAACCCCGGTAACCAGCTGAAAAAAGTTTAAGTTCCCCCGGCCACCAGGTCAACCCCGGTAACCAGCTGGAAGTTTAAGTTCCCCCGCCAAGTTTAAGTTCCCCCGGCCACCAGGTCAACCCCGGTAACCAGCTTGGAAAAAAAAAAAAAAAATCTTAAGTTCCCCCGGCCACCAGGTCAACCCCGGTAACCAGCTGAAAAAAGTTTAAGTTCCCCCGGCCACCAGGTCAACCCCGGTAACCAGCTGAAAAAAGTTTAAGTTCCCCCGGCCACCAGGTCAACCCCGGTAACCAGCTGAAAAAAGTTTAAGTTCCCCCGGCCACCAGGTCAACCCCGGTTAAAAAAAGTTCCCCCGGCCACCAGGTCAACCCCGGTAACCAGCTGAAAAAAGTTTAAGTTCCCCCGGCCACCAGGTCAACCCCGGTAACCAGCTGAAAAAAGTTTAAGTTCCCCCGGCCACCAGGTCAACCCCGTTCCCCCGGCCACCAGGTCAACCCCGGTAACCAGCTGAAAAAAGTTTAAGTTCCCCCGGCCACCAGGTCAACCCCGGTAACCAGCTGAAAAAAAGTTTAAGTTCCCCCGGCCACCAGGTCAACCCTCCATTCTAGTGAATGGGTTGACCTGATGGCCCGCGTTCTCACGGAAGTCCAGAAGGGGTCGCCAAAGACGTCTCTACCCGCCGAGGAGAACCAGAGGCTCGGACGCAATTCCGAGTTTGTCCCGCTGATGTGCGGTCTGCCGTTTCCACGGTCCCCATTCCAAAAGGTGCGCGGAGATTTGTGAGGACAGGTTTCTCAGGA
Source organism: Emydura macquarii macquarii (assembly GCF_026122565.2). Classification (NCBI taxonomy): domain Eukaryota; kingdom Metazoa; phylum Chordata; order Testudines; family Chelidae; genus Emydura; species Emydura macquarii. The sequence continues at coordinate 14,283 of NW_027132628.1, read as the reverse complement.
CTTGGTGAGAACCAGAGACGGCCTAGGGGACCAATCCGAGAATTGTACCCGACCTCTGATGAGGGGGGCAAGGTGAATTCTGGCAGGGTGAACCCACCCCTACGGGGCTCCCTGCTGGGTTTGCCTCCTTCCCCGGCTTCCGGTCTCCGGGGAAACCCAAGCGTTGGGACCCGCTTCCCTCGTCCTCACGATCGATGTGGCACTCGCGGTCGCGACGGGGAGGGCCCTCCGCGGGCCGGGGTTCCGGCGTTCAGGCGGATCTGGGACCCTCCTTCTTTCGCGGACCGTCTTCGGGGAACGAACCAACCCTCTCCCCAGGGTTTGGGGGGGACTGGGTGCGTGCCCACCTCCTTCCTGTGGGAGGGTCTGACCGATCTCCCTCGCTGCCGAGCGGGGCCGAGCTTGCTCCGTCAGCCCGACCAGGGGTCTTGAAAACCCGGAGTGCCGTGAGACGCAGCAGGGCAAAACACGGTCGCCAGAGCGAGCAGGGGCGCGCTGTGGTCCTTCCACTGTCGGTGGGACCCTCGTACCGCCCTCTCGCCGGAGCCCCGGTACCCCCTCGCTGGCCTCACCCTCCGGGGTACTGCTGGCATCTTCTCTAGCCTGTTGCCTGGAAGGCGTCGGCGGCCCCCCTGCGCCGCGTCGCCACGTTGTCTCCCAGAGGGCCACCGGGGCCCAAAGCAGAGGGAAAAGGAGGGCCGGAAAGGCCCGGCCCTACCTCGGGCCGTCCTTCCTTGGTGTTACCCGGAGCAGCGGGGGGCTCGGGGGGCCAGATGAGAGGGTCCCGCCCTCTATTGCAGATGAAGCTCGTTTGAAGCTGGGATCAAAGTGCAGATTCACAGCCAGGATAAGCCTCCCTGAATTGACCAGCTGGGCTTTGGGGTAGCACCTGGATTTCAGACCTTTGTGTCCTGCCAGGAGCAGCGGGTGAGGAGCAGGGACAGCCCTGGGCTGGGCACTCCGGGCTGTCACAGGCAGAGTAGTAGCACTAAGCAGGGGACGGAGGTGGATGCAGCATTGCAGGAGCCTGGAGGGGTAAAGGGGTGACTGGTGGGATATGAACGAGTTCTATAAAATCTTAACTGGAATGGAGAAAGTGAATTGGGAAATGTTATTTACCCCTTGACATAACACAAGACCCAGGGGTCACCCAATGATATTAACAGGCAGCAGCTTTCAAACCAACAAAAGGAAGGACTCCTTCTCGCAACACACAGTCAGCCTGTGGAAATCACTGCCAGGGGATGTCGTGAAGGCCAAAACTATAACTGGATTCAACAGAATTAGATAAGTTCATGGAGGGGAGGTCCGTCAATTGCAATTAGCCAGGATAGTCAGGGACGCAGCCCCATGCTTTGAATGCCCCAAAAGCCACAATCCCACACTCAAGAAAAAAGGGTGTGCTGGTTTAAAAAAAGACATGGTGTGGGGGGAAGCGAAGGCAGCTATAAAAAAAACCCATAATATATAACAAATGGAACAAATGAGAAGCTAATATTAATATTAATCAGATGCTAGGTATTGTAGAAAATTGATAAGGGAAGCAAAGGGACACAAGGAGAAAACTGTGGCCAACAGAATTAAGGAAAATAAGGAGTTTTTAAAACATATTGGAAACAAAAAAAATCCTAACAATGGTATTGGTCCATTACTAGATGGAAATGGTAGAATTATTATTAATAATAATGCAGAAAAGGCAGAAGCATTTCTGTTCTGTATTTGGGGAAAAAACATGATATCCTCATGTTATATGATTACACTCTTTCCTGTGGAGACTGAATCGCATAGTGGCGTCTGCAGCACCACATGCACTGCCCCCCCCCCACGTGGAGAAAGAGGCAGCCTAGAGAGGGTTGACTCAGCAGCACGAGCCGCATGTACCTGTCTCCTTATAAGGAAATGAAGTGACCCTACCTGCTGGTGCATGGTCAGCAACTGCCCAGTATAATTGTAATCACCTGGTTGGCTGGTTCGTACCTGCCCATGAAATCAGGAGCACCTGGTTGGCTAAACTCCGAGCCATGACCTTAGAAGGTCATGCAGCAAATAGCAACCAATGGGGCTTAGTCTCTGCTGACCGTGGGAAACTATAAAAGTTCAAACCCAGGTAGCAGAGGGCAGAGAGGAATTGAATCTACCCGGCACCCCGTGTATCTCTTGGTCGTGTCGGCTCGGCGGGCTGACGCATCTTCCCCAGCCCGCTTCACTGTGAACTGATCACTCACAGTGGCTCTCTCCCGTCTGCAGTATCTAAAGCAAACGGCAACTGAATCTGGCCAGCATGGTATACCTGTATATAATGTTTGTGAGTATGGATTAACTGTTTTCTGTTGTGTTTGTCTTGTAACTTCTTTGGGGAACTCCAAAACCGGGCACCCTAGTGTCACATGCTGGCAGCCATGCGTTGATCCAGGAGAGATCACAAAACGCTAAAGTCTTGGGTGGCACATTTTGTCCTTTCGTGCACGGAGTTCTCCTGCCCTTTGCTATCACTGTTTGCTGTGCAATTGCTTGCTGTGAAACTGTTTATTATAGAAATAGAACTGTTTTATTATAAGGATAGGATTGTTTATTGTAAAATAAAGGGTTTATTGATTAAGCAAACCCCCAGAATCATCACTGTCTCGCTTAACCCCCCATATCCCAAACCGAACCTATCAGAGAGTTTTTCTCTCTGTTTCCACATTTCCATTCCACTAATATCTCAGGAGGATGTTAAACAGCAGCTACTAAAGTTAGACATTTTTAAATCAGTAAGTCCGGATAACTTGCATTCCAGAGATTTAAAAGAGCTGGTTGAGGAGCTCACTGGACTGTTCCTGCTGACGTTCACTAAGCCTTGGAACACCAGGGAAGTTCCAGAAGACTGGAAGAAAGTTACTGTTGTGCCAATATTTAAAAGGGGTAAACGGGATGACCCAGGTATAGGTCATAAGCCTGTCAGCCTGACATCTATCCCAGGCAAGATAATCAAGTGGCCAATACAGGACTTGATTAATAAGGGGGTAATATAATTGGTGCCAATCAACACAGATTTTTGGAAAATAGATCCTGTCAAACTAACTTGATATCTTTTTTTGATGAGATCAGCCTCACCTCAATCCCTGGAAAAATCATGGAGCAGGTCCTTAAGGAATCCATTTTAAGGCACTTGGAAGAGAGGAAGGTGATCAGGAACAGTCAACACGGATTCAGCAAGGGAAAGTCATGCCTCACCAACCTGATTGCTTTCTATGATGAGGTGACTGGCTCTGTGGATGTAGGGAAGGCGGTGGATGTGATATACCTTGACTTTAGCAAAGCTTTTGATACGGTCTCTCACAGTATTCTTATCAGCAAGTTAAAGAATTATGGGTTGGATGAATGGACTATAAAATGGATAGAGAACTGGCTAGAGCATAGGGCTCAATGAGTAGTGATCAATGGCTCCGTGTCTAGCTGGCAACCGGTCACAAGCGGAGTTACCCAGGGGTCGGTCCTGGGGCCGGTTTTGTTCAACATCTTTATTAATGATCTGGAGGATGGGGTAGATTGCACCCTCAGCAAGTTTGCGGACGACACTAAGCTGAGGGGAGTGGTAGATACTCTGCAAGGTAGGGATAGGATACAGAGTGACCTAAACAAACTGGAGGATTGGGCCAAAAGAAATCTAATGAGGTTCAACAAAGATAAGTGCAGAGTCCTCCACTTAGGAAGGAAGAATCCCATGCACAGCTATAGACTGGGGACCGACGAGCTGGGCAGCAGCTCTGCAGAAAAGGACCTGGGGGTAACAGTGGATAAAAAGCTGGATATGAGTCAGCAGTGTGCCCTGGTTGTCAAGAAGGCTAATAGCATATTGGGCTGCATTAGGAGGGGCATTGTCAGCAGGTCACGGGAAGTGATTATTCCCCTCTATTCGGCATTGGTGAGGCCGCATTTAGAGTATTGTGTCCAGTTTTGGGCCCCCCACTACAAAAAGGATGTGGACAAGTTGGAGAGAGTCCAGCGGAGGGCAACAAAAATGATTGGGGGCTGGAGCACAGGACTTATGAGGAGAGGCTGAGGGAACTGGGCTTGTTTAGTCTGCAAAAGAGAAGAGTGAGGGGCGATTTGATAACGGCCTTTAACTACCTGAAAGGGGGTTCCAGAGAGGATGGGGCTAGGCTAGGCTGTTCTCGGTGGTGGCAGATGACAGAACAAGGAGCAACGGTCTCAAGTTGCAGGGCGGGAGGTCTAGGTTGGACATTAGGAAAAATTTTTTTACTAGGAGGGTGGTGAAGCACTGGAATGGGTTACCTAGGGAGGTGGTGGAATCTCCATCCTTAGAGGTTTTTAAGCTGAGGCTTGACAAAGCCCTGGTTGGGATGATATAGCTGAGGTTAGTCCTGCTTTGAGCAGGGGGTTGGACTAGATGACCTCCTGAGGTCCCTTCCAACTCTAATATTCTATGATTCTATGATTCTATGAGATTACAAGTTTGACTGATAAAAGGAATAGTGCTGATGTAATACGTTTAGACTTTTGTAAGTCATTTGACTTGGTATCACACATTTGTTTCAAGAATTAGAAAGATTAACCTGCAATTAACCTAGAACAGATTAAATGGATTAAAAAATGGCTAACTGGTAGGTTTCAAAATGTAATTGTAAATGGGAAATCATCTATGATTACCAGGTGTGGTTCTAGTGGGGTCCCACAGGGATTGTTCTTGATCCTACTATGCTATGAAACATTTTTATCAGTCACCTGGAAGAAAACATAGAATCATCACTGATAACATTTGCAAATGACACACAAATTGGAGGGAGTGATAAATAATGAAGTGGACAGATCACTGATACAGACTGATCTGGATCGCTTGGTAAACAACCGATGTGCCTTTTAATATAATATAATATCTAATATGTAAATGTGCACATCTAGGAACAAATAACAAAGGCCCTACTTACAGGATCAGGCTCTATCTTGGGAAGCAGTGACTGGGAAAAAGCTTTGGGGGTTGGCCTGTATAATCAGGTGAACGTGAGCACCCAGTGCAACACTGTAGTCCAAAAGGCTAATGCTATCCTTGAATGCATAAACAGGAATCTCGAGTAGGAGTGCAGAGGTGATTTTACCTCTGTATTTGGCCCTGGGGCGACCACGTCTGGATTACTATCTCCAGTTCTGATGTCCACAATTCAAGAAGGATGTTGACAAGTTGGAGAGCTCTATTTAGCTTAACAAAGAGAAGGTTAAGGGGTGACTTGATAACAGTCTGTAAGTACCTACACGGGGAACAAATAGTTAATAATGGGCCCTTCGGCCTAGCAAAAAAGGTCTAACATGATCCACTGTCTGAGAGCTGAAGCTGGACAAATTCAGACTGGAAATAAGGCGGTAAACAATGGAGCAATTTACCGAGGATCGTGGGGATCCTACATCATTGGGAATGTTTACATCAAGATTGGATGTTTTTGTAAAAGATCTGCTGTAGGAATTATCTGGGGGAAGTCATATGGCTTGTGTTATACAGGAATTCAGACTAGATAATCATAGTGGTCGCTTCTGGCCCTGGAATCTATGCATCTATTATTGTGGGGACAGAAACAGCCCCTTTGGGAGAGCAGAGAGTGGGAGCTAGTCATTAGAGCATGGCACTAGGAGCTAGGACTCCTGGATTTCCATCTTTGCTGAGGATGGGATGTGGGAATCTAGTCACTAAAGCATGTGATTTGGAACCAAAATTCCTGGGTTCTGTTCTGTGCTCCCGTGTGTCATCCTTAACATCAGTCCTCTCTCCATGCCTCAGTTTCCCCTGTGGAATGGGGATAATGAGCCTCGCACAGGGACTTGTGGGGCTTAGTTTATCGATGCTCTCTGTTACCAGATTTGCCCTTCACCTTGGGGTATGCTCATTTATTAGGGTTACCTTCCTGGAAGGGGTGTGTGTGATTCTATTAATGTACTGCTTGTGTTACTTGTGTGTTCATTTGGCTACAAGCCCCCTCCCAATGGAGTTATCCTGCAGGACCTAAGGTTTTCAGGGCTGGGTTCCTCCAGCACCAGATTCAAATACCCCCGCCGCCCCCCCCACCATTTCAGATTAATGGAGTGCGTCTGAACGGACCGGGCTATCTGCACTGTCAGCTGACCCCTTATGCGTCCCTGAACTCAGCAGGCTGGGTGACACCACACTTTCAGTGGCCACCCTTATATGCCCCTTTGCCATACACCAGAATAGAGCAGGCTGGATCCAAACAGCACCTTTCGGCTACTCCCCTCTGTCTGCCCCTGGACTCAGTCAGGCTGGGTCAAACAGCACTTGAGCCGCACCCTTAGTTGCCCCTGGACTCCATAGGCTAGGCAGAGTAGCACTTCCCAGCTGTCCCCTTCATATGCCCCTTTACACCACAATTGCTTTAGCAGTAACCCCCTTGATGAGCAAACTCCATAGGATTTTTGGGCACTCCAGAGATCTTTGGCTTAGGTAAGAGAAGCGTTGCTACAGAGCAAGAGAGGGACCAAGGACACAAAGGAGTAAAATAAAGTTTGGAGAGAGAGAGAGAGAAGGTGGCAACCAGCTTGATTATAACAGTTATCTTATAGCTAGATATGTACTAATAGTAATACCAGACAAGGAGAGAAAAACAATCAAATGCTTACAATACTGCACAGTGACAGTTGGGGGACTGCAGAAAGCTAGCCCAGGTTTGATTACAAAAGTAGAAAGTTATACCTGGACAGAGAGAGAGAGAAAAAGTGTGTTGGGGGAAGAAGGGCCGTGCAGTCTTACCCCTCCGTGCAGCTCAGAGGTTCCCAAGAAAACAGGCTGGTCAGCTTAGGGACTGGAGCGCTTTTAGTGTGGCAGAGCCCCCAACACGATCAGTCAGGAAGAGAAGACAGGTTCCAGTGGAACTGATGCAGAGTTTTGGATCCAAGCATCAGAACAGGGGTTTGAACTGTGATGTCTACAAAAAAATCTCAACAGGTTTGTTTATAGATAAATAATGGCTGGACAAAAGGAGCTGATCCTTCCTGGAAGGGCGCTTTTCCTTGAGAGAGAGCTCACAATGCAACCAGGATACAGTGTTCTGCATAGCAATACCTAGACTGGTCTGAGAACTGCGGAGCTGGATGTGTGCAGGTGTTAGTTCATTTACATCAAGAGCAGAGATCTCCCAACATGCAGTGCGTCCCTGCTTCAGCAATCCCAGAGTTCAGTGTGTTTCCATCTTCGATGTAGATGAGGCTTCTGTATGCCCCCTTTTTACATCTTGGATGTAGATGAGGCATGTGTGTTGTATCACCCTTGATGGGAGGGTTTTCCACAGCCTTTTCCTATTGAAATGCCTTTGCTTTCTGGGTCAGGCATGGGCTGTGGGGTGGTATTGGGGGTGAGGGGGGTATTTAGGTGAGCCAGCCCTGGTTCCCCAAGAACACAGCTCTGCTAGGTAACAGGCACATAATTGAGTGCATGACCCTGAAGGACAGCTACACCTGGATTGAGGCTCATGTCCCTTATTTCAAACATGTGGCGAAGCCAGGCTGGAAGGTAACATGCTCTGCCGGGGATGCACCTGACCCCACCCATGGGCCTAACACTAGTGGGATGCTTGGCTGAGGAATTGCTTTTCATTTGCATCGAAAGGAACAAACAACTTGGGTAACAGGATGGAAACCGTTTCAAACAAAGGGCCCTCTTCAATTCCTGCTGTTCTCTTTTCCATCCCAAACACCCCAGCATCCTCTCTCGACTCCTCTCAGGCAGGGCAGGGGGCTGGCTGGACACTGGGCTGGAAGCTGGGATATCTGCAGTGAGGACACCAAAGGGATCAGTTATGCGGATATAACTGGGTATCGGTTGAGCATGAGGGGCCATGGTCTGCCAGGACTCCATGGGGCAGAGTTCCCCTGCCTGCGCTGTAGCGTCTGAGGGTCCCACCTATGCTTGGTAGCCAAAAACATTTCCTCTCCTCCCAGAACTCCATTCGACACAATCTATCCCTTCATGATATGTTTGTCCGGGAGTCGTCTGCCAATGGTACCCTCTCCTGGACTATCAATAGCTATCTGACGCTGGACCAGGCGTTCAAGGTGAGTCTTCTGGGAAAGAAAACAGGTAGCCTTCCCAATTCCTGACTGCCAAGACATCTGACTGCATCTGATTTCAAAAGGGCGGGGGGTGGCGAAGCATCCTTGGCACGTGGCTCCATTCTCTAGACGTTGGGCTGTTCATTTGACAAACGGTGGGTTCTGCTCGAAGTGGGAGGTGCTCTGGATGGGCTGGAGCACCTCTGGGGCAACAGAGCTCTCCAGGTGCAGTGTAGCGATGTGAATGCTGAAAGAGGTAGAACAAGCTGTCAGCCCAATGCTTTCCAGAGGCCTGCTGCAAACTCACATGGGAGCTAATGGAAAGACTCCCATTAACTTGAATGTACTGCATCATTGTGTTTCACCAGCCATGCAGGCAGAACTGCCCTGTGTTACCTACATGTAGCCAGTAAATATACAGTATTTTTAATGATACTGTAACCATTAAGTCACATCAAAAGCAAACTTCCAAACTCTGAATGAAAAGCGTACATTTTATATTGGCTTTTAAAAAAGTCCATTCATTGCATTTTGATTTCTTGGTATATTGGATTGAGTTACATCAAATCCCCCCTCATTCTTCTCTTCTGCAGACTAAACAAGCCTAGTTCCTTCAGCCTCTCCTCATAAGTCTTGTGCTCCAGCCCCCTCATCATTTTTGTTGCCCTCCACTGGACTCTCTCCAGCTTCTCCACATCCTTTTTGTAGTGGGACTGGACATAATACTCCAAATGCGGCCTCACCAATGCCGAATAGAGGGGAATAATCACTTCCCTCCATCTGCTGGCAATGCTCCTACTAATGCAGCCCAATATGCTATTAGCCTTCTTGACAACCAGGGCACACTGCTGACTCATATCCAGCTTCTTATCCACTGTTGTTACCCCCAGCTCCTTTTCTGCAGAACTGCTGCCTAGCTTGTCGGTCCCCAGTCTGTAACTGTGCATGGCATTCTTCCGTCCTAAGTGTAGGACTCTGCACTTGTCCTTGTTGAACCTCATCAGATTTCATTTGGCCCAGTCCTCCAATTTGTCTAGGTCCCAGATGGGTCTCAGTCCTTTGTTTACAGCTTCAGTTGTAGCTGAGTTGATCCAGAGGTAGGTGAAGGCTGAAGACCAAAGACAATATGGATGTGGCGCAACTGCTTTTTACGTCCCTTGGCCTTTGCCATGCTGCTTGTGGAAATGTACAGAAATAAGATGGAGTCACATGAGTAAGTCCTGGTGACACAGAAAGGACAGCCCCTAGGTTTCTTTTCCTCCCGTGGTTTATTGTACTTTTGACTTCCCTTAATGGACCACCAAATAGCTAGTGCTGCAGACATCCTGTCTGGGGTGTTGCCCAGACACACAGCACAAGTTGACATACAGATACGTCAAAGAAACCCATAATTGCCAGTACAAATATGACACATGCACATAACCCATATCATCATACTCAGGCCATGTCCTGTACCGTTAGCACATTATAACCTTTGTGTCTCATACGAATAGTTGTAATTTTGAAATATTGATGTTAAATAATATCAGAAATGGTCCCCCTAATCCAGCCAGCGTCACACCCGGACCAACCTGCCCTGCCCCGGGCTTCTGGGTCCTGCCCACCATGGCTGCTGCTTCCCTAGGGCTCTGCTGGCCCCGGAGCTGACTCCCGACCCGGGCGGCTCTGAGGGGCTGCCAGCAGTGGAACGGCTGTGGGGGGGGGGCTGAGGAGCGGCCCCAGGGCTCCAGACGGCAGGCGGAAAAGCGGGTGGTGCTGCAGCTGCCTGCACCATGGCGCCAGCTAGCAGAACAGCCACCCACCATCCTCGGCCATAGCCTTGGGCTTCGGGTCTCTGAGCAGGGGAGTTGTGGAGGGGAGGAGGCAGGGCTGGAACTTCACTGAGGGGAAACATGGGGCTGGGCAACGGAGAGAGGCAGGGCCTCTATGGTAAGGTGGGATGCAACTGCCATAATTTTCTGCCTACCCCACCTGCAAGAGCCTGGTTCTGCCCTTCGTGGCCGTGGGGTGTCACTGCTGCTCCAGGACACAGGCACTCTGTGCATTACCTGCAGTGCGCACCCTGCCTCACTGCTGCTCCTGGAGAGACGCACTTTATGCGTTGCCCCGAGTGGCCACCTGGGGTCACTGCTGCTCCAGACCAGACAGGAGGGGACAAGAATCATGCTGAGTGACACAATGGTGGTGGTGGGGTGACCGGCCGAGTGACCCATTGGTGTTCTCTATCTGTTTTCATCCATTGTGGCTGACGTAGAGCGGTTGGCAGAGGGAGCCAGGGAGGGCAGGATCTCATGCACCGGTCGAGCTCTTGGCTATGCTGGCTTCACTTTCTGCCTTCCACATCATTGGCTGCAAGTCAGCGGTCATTGCACTGTATTCCTCATCAGTACTTCCTCCAGGTTTCGTTAGAGGCTGTGAGCATCCCAGTTGGGAACAGGGCTCTGGGGGATTAAGGCCAGAGGAAGGGACAATAGTCTCCTGTGCAGAGTGACTATTATGAGGGCTGGTGCATTATGGCAACCATCCACCCTGTGTCACTGCTGCTCCAGGACAGAGTGGCGTGTTGTCGGGATTGAGAGTGTTTTGGGGGTTTGTACAGATATAGTGCCTTGGCAAGAAAGGGTGGTTAAAACACCAACCACATGGTGAGCAGAATTTGAACCTGCGAGGGGGAACCCCATTGGATTTCGAGTCCAACACCTTAACCACTCAGCCACTGCAAACAGAAATCATCAACACCAGAGAAACTGGTCAATAAGCACAATGCCCAGACTCAAAATCATCTGAATTCAGAATCATCAGAATTCAAACCTGGCTCCCAAAGCACTAGGGGAATTTGCAGTTTTTTTCTCTTTTCTTAGCCATGTGCACTAGCACAGAGAGCACTTTTCAAAGTCTCCCCTCCCACAGCTGAGAAAGGGAAAGGTTTCTCAGATTCTAGCTTGCTGTGAATGAGGATATCTGGACCATAGGGACACGCACTGCCCTTTGCTGCCAGTGATGGATGAAAGCAGGCTAAGAAAAATGTTTCCTGGAGACAATAATAGCTCTCATGGCATAGTAGCAGCATTGTGCAGCTGGAAATGTCTCACAAGAGGAGCTAAAACATTTACGGTTCAGTAGCACAGTCTGACATACAACGTCAGAGGTCTGGGTTTGTTTTCAGAGAAAAGATTCTTAGGTTTTTTCAGCAGAAAGTTTTAATCTTTTTGCATTCTCTGAGGTGTGGCTTTGTTCGCAATGCATCACGTGAGATGTCATCTGGTCAAGAAGCCTGGTCAATGGAGGAGTTGTGGGGGTTTGGGAAGGGGCATTAAAACAGGATCTGGGGTTCCCATTCCTGGAGCGTGGGGTTCTCAGTGGAGCTCAGAGATCATGGACCCTAAGACCCTGCCACACTTGCCTTATGCTTCATTTCTTCCTCATACTGTCCTCTGATATCTACTCCTGCCCATGTGCCCAGGGTTGCTTCTGCACTGGCTGGTACCAGCACCGTGATTTCTGCTACTACCCTGTGGAGAACACCGAAACTTGGTGGAAAGCCGAGGTATGGATTCCCTGGTCCTGAGGTCACAGGCTTGGCAGAGTCTGGAATGGCCTCATGGAGCTGGTGTAGGACTTCCCATGGTGGGATTTTATGTCATCCCTAGCACAGCAGCTGACAGGAGAATAGGTAAGTGACACCCCATAATGGAGGAGTGGGAAGAAAGGTTTGTGGAGGTAACTGGGTTGGGGGAGCAGGATGGCCAGGGAATACTGCAGTGTTTGGGAAAAATGGGGGGGAGAAAGAAAAAGCAGAGAAAGACTTAGGAAGAAGAAATACCCAAGCCAAAAAAAGGTACAGAAAGCAACAGAAATCAGTGGGCCCCTTGGAAGTGGGTCTCCTTGGAAACTCACACCCCTAAGCCTCTATCCTGGCTCTGAGAGAAGAGTGGGAGTTGCTGCCACAGCCACTGGAGTGAAACTGGGGGTGTCAGCAATCCTTGCCAGCCGTTCCAAGGCTGTGCTCCAGGATTTTTCTTTGCTGTTTTACTAGCTCCTCCAGATGAGACTGGCTGTCCCTGTTTTGACGGACGGGAAGCTGCACTCTGAGTTATATGTGGGGCTGGCTGTGTGGCTGACCTCCTGGGATCAGAAGAACTCTTTGTTTGATTAAATTGGTTTTAAATGACCATTCAGAAAGTCTAGTATCTAAGTGATGAAACAATGGCTGAGATACCTAAGGAGACTTCTGGTTAATGGGTGCGCTGAGACAGAAGTTTACTTTTGTGGCTGGTTTGGTATATCCAGGACCCAGCACAAGGTATGTGCAAGACACATCTAGGAAAGCTGGGGAGTGGAGTTTTGTTGGGATTGACAGTGTTTTAGGTGTTTGTACAGATATAGTGCCCTGCAAAAAAGTGCAAAAAAACCCACCAACCTCACTGCGAGCAGGATTTGAACCTGCAAGGGGGTACCCCATTGGATTTCAAGTCTAACACCTTAACCACTCGGCCATCACAGCTAAGGCAAACACAAAGCAACAACACCAGAGAAACTGGTCAATAAACACAATGCCCAGACTCAAAATCATCTGAAAAACAGAATTCAAACCTGGCTCCCAAAGCACTAGGGGAATTGGAAATTCTGCAAATTTTATTTGTCAATAAATAACTGTGGAGGCTCCAGTATAGCACAGGCCACTAGCTGAAAAGAGGTGGGAGATCACTCTGCTGGTATGGTTTCCCTGCCCCCCCAGGACACCAGTCCTGTGTCAGCTTTTTGCAATTCTTGAATTTGACTTCCCCAATCCAGAATTTCCTTTACTATTTTGGTTCTTCCTGCCCCTGCCATGATCATGTTCTCTTGTCACTGAGATATCCAAAGAATTAAATACTTCATAACAAAGCCAAGCAACATGAGCTGTCTGTGTTTGCTTAATATCCCTTGCACTGCTCCAATTCCTTTTACACAACTGCACCCAGATTCCCATTTTGTACCTTCGGAGACAGTCAACTTTTAATGGAAATCCCTTATTGCCTTTTTTATAATTTTGACCAATACTTAAGTAGGCAAATGATTCCAGTCAGATTGTCTCTTTGCCCGCTGCCCGCTTCAGTTATTTACAATTAACTGTTTACAGACAATTCCTTCAGGAAAGGGCCCATTTCCCTTCAGAATAGCTGTAAAGGCTCCTGGGCACAAAAACATGGTAGCAGCCACTACCTCACCCCTTTGTGTAATTTGTTTAACTATCAGGGTTCCATGCAATGTGACTGGACCAAATTATACATAGCTTTACCTTTCCCAAGTTTTTTTTTAAACACAATACACAAAAATGTTAGTACCAAGACAAACAACACAGAACATAAAACACAAAACACAATCTTTGTTCCAATATTAGACCCATGGTTTTGCTCTTCTGCGGTTTTGCTGGTGCAAGCTTTTCCTGAAGTTCTAAAAGACAAAAAGAATTTTTTTCTACTCCCTTTGGGGGGAAGGGCAGATTATTGCTTAAAATAGCCCTTCCTTTTAATATATTTTTCTTTGCTGATTTGAGGTAAAACAGAGGAATTACCTCCATTTTTCCTGTGTTTTTGTTCTATGAGCAGGCCAAGTTTATAATCTTTTCTACCTTACCTTCTTGGAGGGTTGAACTCTGAGCCGTTTTTGTTTCAACTAGTTTGTTTGCTGCCCCGATAGGTCCATTTTTTGCAGCTCCTTTGTGCTACTTTGTCACCACAAAAAAAAAAAAACCAGATCCAGACTCTCTCCCAATTCTCCTGTTTCTGGCTGCCTCTCCCACAGCTACAGCTTTGGTCTTCAAAAGATGTTGAACGTTATACAGCATGGAAGCACCCAAAGGGTTAAATGATAATAAAACCAATTTTCTGAAAAATACAGGGCAGGATTTTACAAACCGAGAGTGTTGGTTTAGGTCCTTAAAACCTTACAGATTGACACAATATGTTTGCACACACAAATTCTCCCTTGCACTGCTTTAATGATTTTCACACAGCTGTACACAAATTACATTCCTTTTTACACATTTGGAGGCAGTTATGCTGCAATCGAACCCCCCCTTTTCCCTTCAATAATTCCAACCAAATCATCCACATTCAAACGATCTCAGTCAGGATTCGCAGACCATGCCCTTGGGAAAAGGGCCCATCCTTCCTTCAGGATGGCTGCAAAGAAACCAAGAATTCTCCTCCCATAACAACCTTCAACTGCTTAATTCCCCTCAAA